>NW_016166021.1:0-7929 GCF_001687245.7 Rhagoletis zephyria | reverse complement strand
TTGTTGTTGTTGTTATTTGTGTTGCTCTTGCTGCAGCAATTGTCATTTTTGCGTTCATGGTTTATTGCTAATGTCATTTCTGTTTCTTTAAAAAATCTGTATAATACATATATGTACACACACACACACGTGTAAGTTCCTTGCTTTGCCGCCGCGTTGCCTGTTGTTGGATTGTTGTCACACACACAGCGCACTCATAAACTCATTTTAGATGAGATTTTTATTGCAATTGTAACAATTGTTGCTACAGCAAATACACACACTTTCTGTGCATTGTTGTTGTTGTCGTTGTTATTTTCCATGCTTGAACAATTATTTGTTAAATGTTTGCTGGTTGTTTGTCTCCTTCAATGTCGGTGGTGCTGCTGCTGATGTTGTTGCGTACTTATGTACATACATACATAGGTACATAGTTACTTCCATATTTATGTAGGTACGTGCACATGTCGATTTGCATGTTGTCACAGGATTTTTGATCAAATAAACGAATACACCAGCAACAATTTCAGCAACAACGATTCACATAAATTGGGACACAAACAACCTGGGGGCAGTCAATGACAGCAAAATGAAAGGAAAACATAGTTTGATCTGTTTTGTGATTTGTTTACAATACTACAGCTGTGTACAAAAACAAAAACAATTGAGAAATTAGGTCAACTAAACACCTGTGTACGAATTGACGGTTGGAAAATAATTTTCTCGACATCCATTTTCAGTGGCTTTTGACAGTTGGGAAAAATTCAAAAAAAAAGCAGAGCGCCTGGGCCATACTACGGTCGTGAAACCTCTTTTCACATATTTCCAAGTAATTTCAAGTTCAATCTTCAAACATTTACATTACTGTTTATATTAGCCTTAGGCTTAGTTTTCCTATTCGTGTTCACCCTAGCAGTCATATTGGTATTCGTTTTCGCCTTCCATAATTTTCGTCTTCGAATTCATCTTTTGGTTCGTATTCGTCTCAGGCGTCGCCGTAGCCGTAGCATTGCCTTTAGCCTAAGCTTTAGTGTTAGTCTCAGTCTTAGTCTTAGTCTTGGCCTTAGTTTTAATCTTTGGCTTAGTTTTAGCATTAGCCTTAGGCTTAGCTTAAAGTCATAGGGTTGGTTTCTCCAACTCAACTTAACTTGGTTTAGCCAATTTTTTGGACTTAGTCAAGAATAAGCTGAATAAAAAGTAGGCTAACTTTTGGCTTAAGTCCAAAAAATGGCTAAAATAAGTTAACATTAGTTGTAGAAACCAGCATATAGTCTTATTCTCAGTCTTAGTCATGGTCTTATTGTTAGTATTAGTCTTAGTCTTAGTCTTAGTCTGAGTCCTAGCGTTAGCTTTAGTCTTAGTCTTTGACTTAGCCTTACCCATAGTCTTAATTTTAGTCTTGGTGTTGCTCTTAGTCTCACTCTTAGTTTCAGTCTTTGTTTTACTCTTCACTTTCGTCTTACTAATAATCTTCGTATTCGCCTTTGTTTAGTCTTAGTTTTAGACCTAGTCTCCGGCTTAGTCTTTTCATCGTTGTCTTAGTCTTAACCTTAAACCCTAGCGTAGCACAAATCTATAGCTCATTCTCAAAATTGATGTGAGCGGAAGTAGAGAGAGTGCAAATGGATGCACTTCCGTTGGATCGCAAGTGTCACACATTTCCGTGCAGATCTTTTAGTTCACTATAAGGTGTTCGTTACAGATAATATGTTCTGCCAATTTCTTTGCCCAGTTCTCAGAACCGACAGACATTCGTGAAAGATCCATCCGACAGAGTGGATATCAAGGGGAAGCGTGTGCTTTAAATTACACAGAAAGAGGGCGGAACTTCCCCCTGCATTAATTAGGGAGTTCTTTGGAGCCTCTTTAGATGGACAGCTAAACCGCTTTCAATTCGCTGCTTATTATCTATCCATTTGTTTAGGGCCACCTTGTACATATATAATTCGGTAAGAGCCCATGGAGACGGTAGTAGCTCCATGTTTTGCTAGGCGGCTGCCCAGTACTACGGTGCTCTTCTTTTCAAGAGGATTTATGATCCTGAAGCAATATTATACCAGTTTTGATGATATTACGCATGACCTCAGTGCTAGTAAAGCAGCTTGACTGTCTGACACACCGTCTCTACCACAAAATTTCTATTGCAAGACTCCCAGCTAATAAAAAGATTTGTAATATCTATCCATTGGCATCTATTCTTTTAAGTTCAGCTTAATTATAGTTGACCTAGTTTGTCCTTTTCAAGCTTAAACCCAGCTATATATTAAATCTTCCGTTTTCCTTAGAGGTCAATCTGCAATGGATACCTTCAAGCTCCTTAAAATTTCCAGTTTAGAAAATAATAGGTGACACACTTGCAATCTGGGGTCATTAGAAAACTTTGCTAGGGCTTTCTTATGATTGTTATCACAATACATATTTCGCCTTTCTACAAAAATATGTTTTTGTTCCATCCCCAATAAGTTCTGTCATAGTTAAATAACATTTTCCTGCGAGTGAATAATACAATAATAGTTTTAGTGTTATTGTTTATAGCTTAGGTAACACACCTTGAATTTTTTTTTAAATGGATCCGAGATGTCTATAAAGTCACAAGTATGGCTATGAAAGAGAGTCTCAATAGATTTGCCTGGTTGATAAGCAAATCGGTTCCTGTTCGGAGGCCGACCTGTTACATTCATGCCTTTGAATAAAATGAGAACTGGCGCCAATCAGTCAGTAAGACGATGGAAGTGGTTTAGGTTTTTCGGTCTTCCAGTAAGATCGAGCCTCTATTATTAGAGTTTTAAGAGGATTGGGTCTCGTGATTAGTTCCTTGATTAAGCAACCACGTGAAGCCTACATCATAACCTATCGATTTTTATGTGCTTAAAATTAATATCGCAAATCGCATTGACCAATAATAGCCTGTCTAAACAGCCAAGAAAATCTCTGGCCAGTAGAGATCTGCGAATTTCTCCTGGTTGTTGAATGTAAGAAATATCTGATCCTTTCAGAGTACCAAAAGCATTCTTGTAATCCTTCCAGAGGCATTTAATTCCCCCCTAATGATAGAGACGTCTATACTCGATGACGCCAATACTCAGAAGGTTTCTAAATAAAAGTAGGACCTAATAATTTTTACAAGAAAAAACAATATTTCATCTAACATCAGCCTTAGCTATCGTTCACCATGGTCAAAAACTCTAGATTAGGTTAGATTAGACGTACAGCTTTAGTTACAGAGTTCACTCGAAGATATAAGCGATCCATTGTGATTTCCAGGAAAGAATTTTCCCAAACCTGTGCCTACATATTTTCAAACTATCCTGGTTTTCGGGTGAATCTTTTAGATCCTCCTCTGGAATTTTCCCTGAATTGAACTAGTTCCACGAAATTTTTAGCCGCTATAAAGCCCGTGAAGTGGTATTTAGCAACATTAATTATGAGGACAGAAATATTGAAAGAATGCCTGAATACCCTCTCAGGCAAGAAACTGAATTACTTATAAACTGATCCGACTGGACTTATGTAGCAGACAGACTGAGTCGTTAATTACAGGAGGATAGTGAGATTATTTTTAGAGATTTTATTACCTAATTTTAGCAGTAAACCCCTTTTTATTGCCTCAATATTTGATGACCAATTGTATCTCCCGACCTTCACTATGCTAGCAAACAAGAACGGACATTCAAATGATTTTCAACCCCTGAAGTTAAAATCGTCGATATCATTTGTATTTAAAAGTAATCTGTTGGTTTACACTTTAAATACAATTTATGAGTTAATAGAAGGCAATGGCCGCTAATTTGCGCATTTAATCACCAAGATAAGCAACTCAAAAAGCAGCGATTCACTTAATTTATAGACATTTAGTCGTTTGTCGTTTGCATTTTTTTTTACTTTTATTTACTAAGTGTGGTGAAAAGTATTCTAAGAATTTTTTTTACTTTTTTGCACATCCATTGCAAAATGAAATGCATATCAATATTTGTATCGAAGTATAATAATCATAATACACACAAATGTATATATCCATTTAGAAATACCTTTATAGGAATGACATTTATGTTTGTTTATTTCTACTTACTTATGTATGTATATACACATACGTATGTATGTATGTATCTACACATTCGCATTACTGCAGCACACCGGTGGTTCCTGTTGCGAATTCTCGCTTTGAAAATAAAAGTGAATTTATCACGCATTCGTGACTAATCGCAATTTATGACAAATACTCCATATACATATGTATGTATGTACATATAGACGCCGCAGTATTTGTTTTATATTTGCACGCGGAAGAGGGACTCAGAGGGTGTCACAATATATTTAGCTGACCAACAAACAAAATACCACATTTTCTGCTTTTTTTACTTCTTATGAGTGCATGTGTGTATGTATGTATGTCTACATGCGAATATTTGTTTTTCGTGTGAATTACCATTTGCATTTATGCACTCGAAATTATGAAGTGTGCAACCACATTTGTTTTGGTGTTAAGTTGCTGATTTCATGCAACATTTCGCTTGATGCCAAGCTAATATCGAGGATATAAATTTCGTATTAACATTTTATGGGGTGTGTAAGAGAGTTGCAGATAAACTCATGTATGTGCATTAGGGTGCCCCACCAAAAAATTATTTTCATAAATTTATATATAATTTAAGGAAAAGTATTAAGATTAAGTAAGCTGAAGAAATTCGAAAATACCTTCAAAAATCGCATTATTTATATACAGTTGATAAAATTTTTAAACAGTTTATTATTTTTATACAGTTGATACAATTTTTAAACATTTTAATGCAGACCTTTCAAGCTTAAACTGTCCTAACATATGAGGTGACTTTTTGAAAAAAATATTATTAAAAACTAATTTTATTTATAAAAAAGGCTCGATTTGTGGAGCTATTTTTAAATCGGTCCACAAACGTAAATCTAAATGCTTTCCGAAATATTTTTGCCGAGGTCTTAATACATAATAACTTTTATAATTCCTATAGAAAAACTGTACAGATTTTTTTGTATGGAGAGTGATGCACCCTAATGTATAAATGAATATGTTGAAGTAAAAAGACACATAATTATGTGTGTGGTCATTGTGTTATCAGTAAACTTAACTTGATTTAAAAAGTTGGGGAGTTATTTTTATAAGTTGCAAACAAAGGGGATTAGATAATGAGGAGTTTCTTAATTGAGCGATATACATATCACAAAATTTTTATGTTTATCAAATTATTGCTGTTCATTCAAACACTCGAAAAGATAAAGATTCAGATTTCTGGAGCACCAAGATGTCCCAAATCTAGACGAGCAGTGATATTTTCCAACTTAAGCGTTGATAAAACTCTTAAGTATAACTTTACTTAACCCGGCTTTTCAAACCGGTGCCAACACTTTTGAAAAGTATTTTTGAACTTAAACCTTTTTTAAATCTTTTCCGTCTGACATTGGAATGCAAGTTTTAAATAGTTGATGAATTAAGTGGAATTCAAATACATATCTGGCAACCCTTCTAAATATAGTTCACAAATAAAGCCTTTCCGAACCCGTTTAGACTGATACGCATCTTTTAAGAATTCATTTAACTTATTAAATAATTTGAATTTAAATTTTTAAACAGATGGTGACCCTCTTCAAACATTTCAAAAATATTCTACATGTTCAAACTAAAGATTTCTACACCCCTTTCGTTTACACCCATATTTTAATAGTTTACATAAACTTGACTTTACTTTTCAAACAGGTGGCAACCCTCTGCAGAATATTTTAAAACTTTAATTTTTTAAATCACTTTCTTCTGACGCACATATTTTGAATCATATGCCAATTACCTAAGTGCCACGCTTTAAGTTGAACTCTATTTTTTAAACATGTGGCAACACTCCTAAATAAAGTTAGGAAATAAAGCTTCTCCAAACCAATTTCGATGGATAGCCATCTTTTATTAATTAATTTAACTTATTAAATAATGTAATTTTTACTTCTTAACAGGTGGCAACCCTCTTCAAACACCTCAAAAATATTATAGATGTTCAACTGAAAGATTTCTTGACCCTCTTTCGTTTGACACCCATATTCTAATAATTCCAAAAAACAGGTGGCAACCTTCTTCAAAATATTTGCAAACTAAAACGTTTTTACGTATTTTTCGTCTAGCATCCAAACTGTGATACATATCTCAATTACTTAATTTCCTTAGTTTAAATTGAAATCAATTTTTTAAACAGGTGGCAACCCTCTTACACTGTGTTAGGAAAAATAGCCTTTACAAAAGCGTTTCGATTGGTACCCATATTATTATAATTGGTTTAATTTATTAAATAACTTCAATTTAATTTTTTAACAAGTGGCAACTCTGCTCAAAAAATAAAAATAAAACATTGTTGCACATTTACAAACCCAGCCCCATAATTTGACAAGTCACGAGGCACGATGACAATGATGTCCACTGAGCAGGCGGGCCGCCTAGAAAAACACGGAGCTACTAGTACTACAGTAATACGTGGGCCGGAACCCTTCTGTGGGCTCACCAAAGCACACACAAGAGAAGTCAAAAGCCAGTGGGTGGACATGAAGTTCCACAGGCACTGAAGTGAATGTCCAGCGGTTTATCTGTACATCACTATAAGCTTCAAAATAGCACAACAATTTAGGCAGGGAGGAGCTTCACGCAGGGAGGGACCCTAAAAACCTGCACGTATAGGATAAAGTACACACAAAATTTATATTATTTACTACAATTTACAGTTTCACCTTTTCGCTNAACAATTTAGGCAGGGAGGAGCTTCACGCAGGGAGGGACCCTAAAAACCTACACGTGTAGGACAAAGGACACACAAAATTTATACTATTTACTACAATTTTCAGTTTCACCTTTTCGCTTTTTACTTTGCTTAAAAAATTCAACTCGCCTTGTTTTTAAATTTGGCTTGCCCGCACAAAAAATTGCATTGAAATTTTGCTCACTCAGTTTCCGTAACGCGCTTCTAAACGAATAACGCATACGCTCGACTTGCGCTAATAATGAAATATTTTCCACAAATTGTATTACTTTCATTAATTTTTGTCTGCCAACAACACTTTAGACGCGCCAGTGAAAAACTTTGCCCCATCGGCAACTGCAACAATGCAGGGCCTTGCACCATCGAAGGCGAACGCTTGCAATGTTCCTGCCTTGTAAATTACTTCAGCGGTTTGCGTTGCCAAGATTTTATTAATAATTGCGAGCCAAATCCATGTAGGAATGGCGGAAGCTGTCAGCCNAATGCAGGGCCTTGCACCATCGAAGGCGAACGCTTGCAATGTTCCTGCCTAGCGAATTACTTCAGCGGTTTGCGTTGCCAAGATTTTATTAATAATTGCGAGCCAAATCCATGTAGGAATGGCGGAAGCTGTCAGCAAGCACTCGGACAATTCTTTTGCAGTTGTGTTAGTCCCTGGGGAGGTCAACAATGTGGCATACGTGGCATAAGAATGTTCACTAAAATGCATGTGCTCTTCAATCCAGTTGGCATTTTCGGCGAACGACAAAACTTTCTGCTCACCGTCGAAACATTGGGCACCGCTGATTTCATTTATGAGGCCTTCACAAATAATTGTATGATCGACACATTTGAATCGTATACGCAACGGAAGAGCGGTTTTCGTTATTCGAGAAATCTCAGATCTGTCGCTAAATCTCTTGGATTAGTGCATGCTGATCGTCTACCCTATAATATTGGCTATTATCATGACTACTATGAAAGTTTCTGGGAAGCGGGTACATTGAACGTGCAAGTACGCGTTGCAGATATGCAGTCGAGGGAGCTGTATGACCAATTTTTCGAGTTGTACATCATACAACCGGCGCACGTGCCATGTATACCGGATATTGGCTTCATGCATGGCGCTAACCCGCAAGAACCGCTAATCGTAGACATAGCGCGCTTCAATTTCTTCAATGCCATTATACATAAACATTGCGCG
>NW_016166020.1:12703-25551 GCF_001687245.7 Rhagoletis zephyria | reverse complement strand
AAATGTCATATCGTGAGAGAGTGAATTTGAAGATGCGGGAACTAAAGCAAGCAGTTGTGTAAAGCAGTGTGAACAGAAACGGCGTCATAAATATGTACGTATTTTTTAAAAAAGAATACTGAAGCATTTAATCTTGTAGTTTGTTGCTTTTTTTTGCCAAATTGCACATATGAGCATAGAGTAACGAGCCAGCTCGATTGGTTTAGTCGTGCTTCGGTATCATCTGTTCATCGGTTGCCTGCACAAGCAGTCGGGGAGCTGAATACAACAATGTTTTTGAGGTTTTCCTTACGTTGTAAGTTAAAAAAAGTAATCCTGTCTGGAAGTGCATACCGCTTTGTTGTTCAATGGTTGGAAAAGTGGTATGAAAATTTTGACCTACATATATAGCATATTACCTCTCTAAAGTAGAGGTTCTGGATATTCCTTCTGATTCTTGCCTACTGAAAGTTAAGTTACTTCGGAAGTTTTATATCGTAATACCACTGTTCTGTGGTATTATTGATTAATGTAAATGCAATAGAATAGCGTTTTTATTTACAACGAAGTTACTCTAGTTTGGGTACCCAGGCACAAGGGATTATTAGGAAATGAACTAGCGGAGAAACTAGATACACAAAGTTCTGAAGTTCTGCTAAAAGAGCAAAAACCATTTCTAAGTTTCTCTGCCACATCAGCTAAATTGATGTCTGTGAAAAAAAAAAACAAAAAAAAGCTGGGCATTCAATAGCATTTCAATAGTTCCTTAAAACGGAAAAACAAGTTCAGCATATTTTGACAAAAAAATTGCTCCAAAGAAAAAAGAAAGTTCTGCAAATTATGGCGCAAAAAGTCGAAAAAGTTAAATTTTTGAAAAAAAAAATAAACATAAAAGCTCTTAAATAGTTCTAGAGTTTCTGAAAAGGAAAAAGAAAATTCTGCAAAATTACGGAGAAAAAATATTTTTGTTTTCAAAAAAGTCGAAAAAGCTAAATTTTTGAAAAAAAATTAAAACTCTTCTGAGTAGCTCTTCAACAGTTCTAGAGTTGCTGAAAAGAAAAGGGAAAATTCTGTAAAAAAAAAAATTTTTTTCGAAATTCGAAAAACTTAATAAATAGTAGCTCTTCAACATTTATTCTACTAGAATTCAATGGGCTACAAAACTGAGTACTTTGAATCTCTCTAGGAAATTTTAAACTATGTGTACTTCAAAGCTCGTTCGATTCATCGTTATTTAACAATGAAGTAATAGGTTGTGGTGTTTTTTGTAGTGATTTACTTTTATTCCACAGAAGTCTAAAGTATGTTTTCCCCAAATTCTTCTAATAGCCTTGGATTTTCACGGCCTCGGGCATTTTAAACATTCGCAAATATTTGACTTATAAACCAAATACGGGCCCGGATTTTCAAAACTAATTTACAAGAAACTCACCACCAAAGGTGAATTTATATAAGGTGGTAGTTAGTAGCAGCACAAAATCTAATTTCTCCGGTAACACCCCCTTATACATATAAATTCACCATGTCCTCACTACGTAAAGTGAAGAAAAACAAGCAATCAGCTAAAGGAACAAATTCTAATGTTGTAAAACATAAAAGTATGAAAATGAGGTGATAAATATTAAAAAGGCAAAATATGCAGAAAAGGCATAGTCAAAAAAGGCAAAATTAAAATTTATATTTTTAATCAAGGAAGGCATGAAGCATGTGATTCTTTAATTTGTTTACAGATACGACCAAGCAGACAAAATAGGCAAATGCCTTAAAATCCTAACCCTGGTAATAACTCATATAATAGAGAATTATGTGTAGCTTTATCAAAATGTAGAATTGTGAAGAACTTTATACTTAAATTTAAACAAGAAACTACATTTTTACTGTATAAATGTTCCACCCGTGATGGTGGAATACCTCATATGTAGGTGAAGTTAATTAAAAGCTTATAAAACGTAAAATTTGTATTCATTGGAGTTAATATAAACCTATTAAAAAAAGATAAAATATTTTTCATTAAAAGTCTTCAAAAATTATTTGATTTTTGTTTAGAAAGGTTATAACCTAGAAACTAATATAGTCTCATAAGTTCATACCTTTTGCATGTTCTTTACATTCGCCGAGGTGTAAAAAGGCAACATCGACAGTCGCCATAAACCATCGGTGTTTAACAAACATGCAAAAAAAATCGATGCATCGATAGTGCCATCGATGTTTTCTCCTCCTCTAGAGTAAAACGCATACCAAAAATTTCAGAAAAAGCTCTGCCAAGCTCATTGGAAACATTCCTTCGCGCCAAATCATTTTTTATGTTATTTAATTTTCCGACCATGAACGGTATGTATAGTACTTAAATTCACATACACAAAATTTACATTCAGCAGTCATCTTTTTAGCAAACACACGCCTAATGCAGATAAATTTGATAAGCGCCAAATACCTCATACATACTTCAGTTCAACTGCCAAATAGACGGTACTTTAAGTCCTCGAATTGCATACAAAAACTTTACAGAGAAATGAACTATTATTTGGAATTTTAGACAAAAAATTTCTGTGTTGAAATCAAATCCGTTGCAACGCTTTATGCGTCAATATTGTATGCATACAAGTATTGGTTGTTTTTGTGTAAAATTTTTTTGAGCGGTAGTATTATGGCGGTTAGCCAAGTGATTTTGGCTTTGCATATATGCACTTCCATACATTTTTAGTATATATCGATATGCACATGAATGTGCGCTTCAATGAAAATTCACGAAACACTCAAAGGCAGCAGTAATCCTTACAAATGGCAGTGTTGCAATTTTAATTGCAGTGATTTTTTCTGTTTTCTTTTCGTCATCGATACAATCAATGGTTTGGGTGCTTGGCCTGGAGCACTGCACGTAAAAAATTTAACCAATAAAAACACAAAACGCCTCGGATAATCGTATACATACTCGACTATTCGTGTAACTTCAGACCTGGTAAGTCCACCATGTGCTAGGTTTTCACAACACATCAAATCTTAGAGAATACAAAAATATTTTATTGGTATAACAATTATAGATCAATAAACTAAAACCGCGCCTTTA
The DNA here is from genome assembly GCF_001687245.7 of Rhagoletis zephyria. NCBI lineage: Eukaryota > Metazoa > Arthropoda > Insecta > Diptera > Tephritidae > Rhagoletis > Rhagoletis zephyria. The sequence goes on along the minus strand of NW_016166020.1, from coordinate 22,505 downwards.
TGTAGCACGCTCCTAGCTATCTATATATCTATGTATATATATATATAATACGCGAAGGAATTTATTGTGCAGCATAAAAGATCTGCACCGTTCGTTCGATTTTCAAAAATGGGGTGTCACATTAAAGCGCTTGGCCTGTAGACGTGCAAACTGGTTTTATTTTTTCGAAGGGAGTTGCCACCTGTTAAATAATTATACTCAAGTTATTTACTAATCAATGCCCCCAGATCCGCACCGTCCGTTCGATTTTCAAAAGTGAGGTACCAAATTAAAGGGCTTAGGGTGTGGATGTTCAAGAAGGTCTAACTTTTTCGAAAAAAAGTTGCCACCTGTTAAGAAATTAAGCTCAAATTAATTAAAAAGTTAAATCAATTATTAAATATGGGTATCAATTGAAATGGTTTTAAAAAGGATTTATAGCTTAACTACGTATAGGAGGGTTTCCACATGTAAAAAAAATGTAATTAAAGTTTAATTAAAGGAGTTTGTTAAGTGAATATATGGGTGTCATACAAAAGAGGTTTAGGAAGGTAGTAGTTTGAAAGTATTTTGAATAGGGTTGCCACCTATTTGAGAAGTCTAACTGAACTATTTTGTATGTGAAATATTACAATGGATGTCAAATGAAGGAGCTTCAAGAAATACTTAGTTTGACAATTTAGAACATTTTTGATGTGTTTGAGGGTTGCCCCAGTTTAAGGGGCTGAACTAAAATTATTTAATAAGTTAAATGAATTACTAACCGATGGTTATCAATAGAAATGGGATTAAAATCCTTCATTTAAGAACTATATTTAGGAAGATGGCCACGTGTTTAAAAAATAAATTTCCACTTAATTAATCAGTTACATGAAATATTTATAACAATGTCAGACGAAAAATATTTAATGAAAGTTTAGTTCAAAAATAATTTTTAAGAGGATTGCTGCCTGTTTTGAAAGTGGTATTTCGTTTAAGTATACATAAGTTACATGAAATTTTAAAATATGGTTATCAGAAGAACGAGCGTTAAGAAATCTTTTAATTGAACATTTGTTTTTTTTTTTTAATTGAGCTCAAATTATTTAATAACTTAAATGGATTGTCAAAAGATGGGTATCAATCGAAATGGGTTTGAAAATAATTTTTTTCTAAACTGAATTTAGGAGAGTTGCCATGTGCTTAAGCAAAATAAATTCAACCTAATTCATCAGTTAATTGAAATATGTATGTATAACAATGCCAGGCGAAGATTTTAGTTTGAAAATACTTTTAAAGTGGCTGGTTGAAAAAAATTATTTTCTACATTTTAGTCCATTTATAGAAGCGTGGAATATATATTTAAAAGTATTTTTTTTTTTTGTTTTTTCTATATATTTTGAAATTCTTCCAAACTCTAAGCAATGATAATACCGAGTTGGGTGAGGGTGGCTGAAGCGGTTACTGAGTTCTAGCGATTCTTTATAAGAGCACGGTGCCACGCCCATTTCCCAAACACTTCATATTGGTCTTGTTTTATTCTACTTCATATACTAATTTTCAATAATTTGAATCACACCAGCACTTAAGGTTTAAAAACGTGTCGCTTATTAACTTCAATACTGCCAATACTGTTATAACTCAAAAAAAAAACAGAAAGTAGAGAAAACCAATTTTAGGGATTTGAATTTATATGTACATATCGTCACCTGAAATGCGAAAAGACGTAACAACATCATAACTGAAATGAGAAAGGTCGTGACTAATATTTTTTATTTTTTTCATAAAATGATGTGGGAGTTGTAATTCGATGAAATCCATCATATCTATCAAAAACTGAATTTTGAATTTTTTACCAGTTACGAATTTTTGTATTTCAGCGACAATGCTTTTTAGGTCTTTTTGCACAGGTGACAATATGTATGAAAGTGCTTATATACTCCCGTAGCAAATATTAATACAAGTTTTTTTCTAGTGAGCTATTAATAATCGACATAGCTATGAAATTGTTTCCAACAAAGAAAAAAATGTTGCGGTTACTTCTGCATACTCAACTCGAGTTTGTATTATTTTGGATTATGACACTATTGAAGAAAATGATCGTTATGTAAGTAATTCTTTTTATTTTCTGTATGCTATCAAATTTGTCTGCGGTTAATAAAATTTCTGTATAGTTTTGTATGTTATTTTAGTCATGTTTATTTAGTCAGTTAAAGCATTGCCCACGTCATTTTGTTTTTGCCAACGTAATATTGCGTAGCCTCCTTTAGCGCTTTTGTTTCGCCTACTTAGTTTTGTTGCCTGCTTCTAAGTGCGTAATTTACTTAATACCCTATTTGTGTACTTAACCAGACCTACATTTTTCATTACACCCGTAGTGTGCATTTTCTCCAGTCACCGTTTTTGCTTTATGATTTCATCTCAATTATGTTGCGAAAGCAAACTGGAATTCGTCGAACTTATGATACCAAACATTGCAAGAAGATTCAGTGTTCAAGTCGTAGAAACGGGCCCAGCAAATAATGTATGGTGGGTAGTTATACCCGTACGGAATTTTGTAGGTGGGTAAGCACCCTCAGCAAATGCTCTCAATAAAGTTAAAATGTATCATATTTATTGTAAAAATCTTAAGGATCTCCTTCAAACCATAAACTACTTCAGCTTAACTCAGCGATTGATCTTCGTTGAACTAACTGACTAGTTATATATTAGCATTATGAAATTAAATAACTCAATGGTATGAATCGCAGCCAACTTCACTCATTCAACTGATTGACTACGAGAAGGGAAATAAATACAAATTACAAATAACCTGATTTGGTAGTAGCAAAAACTTTGAAGGTTTGTAGTAAGACAAATACGGACTAAATGACATAGTTGGAATGCATTTTTCTACTTAGTATGATGATTGACATATGTACATATGTATTTACCCGCATTGAATACGGATTTACAAAATTCTGGTCTCTATGTAATCGAATCACATGAAATGATTAACCCTTCTGTGGCATCCTCTCTCGCACTCCTTCTATTGACATTCTTGACACAGCTATAACTTTGGGTGTGTTTAAACTAAAACCATACATAGTCCATTATTATTGAAATGTAAAATATTCTATTTTTCTATTTCATTTTAGAATATACATATCTATGTGTGTTTTAATCATTTTTTTAATGGCTTATTAAGCAGTCCTATTTCGGAGCCTTTACTCTCATAATGACCACATTTAAGAGTCCTAATTGAAGGTGTTTTCCTTTCTCCGAAGGCCGACTTAGTTATATGACCTTAAATTCATACACCAAGTGAGCCTGAATATGAATAATATCGGACTCTTATTGGCCTCATATACGGCTCATTTCGGACCATTTGAGACAAATTCTGGCCCCAAATAATTTTGTGCTCTTAATGACCCTTATTGGACTCACAAATAGTTACTTTCGGACTCTTATTTCAGGTTGTTCTTCGAGTCTTATTTGCCCCGTTCTATGACTCTTATTGAAGCCATATTTGCAAAGGTGCAAAAATCTCTTTTAAATACCATATTGACATTCGTGCATATATAATTATTTGTTTATTTTTTGTTTCCTAAATATTTTCCATATCTGTATAAACAGGCTTAAAGCTGGGTTATGCAAAACTTAGACTTGGCTTGACTTACCTAGAAACTTAAACCCGATTACTCAGCGTGTCAGCTATTGCCTTTTCCTTTCGTTTGATTCTCAGTACTTGTATTTGTACACGTAAAATTGTAAACTTTTAATTTGTTTTTATACCAAAAATATACCAAATTACTTTTAAAGTAAATGTATTTACGCGTATCAAATTGTGATTATTTTTATTTAATTTTCTGTCTTTATTTGATAGTTTTTTTTTCGATTGCCAGATGAATTACATTTACGCAAAAACTTATATTTCCATGGCACGCGTCTAACGCCTCTCTTTGCAATTAGAAATTTAACTTAGAAATCAAAAATCGATATGTAGTTCTCCAAGTTTCTAAGTGAAGTTGGCTTTTTCGGTAACTACATACACGCGCTGCGCATTCGCTAGATGTACAATTTTTAAGTCAATTCAAGTGTACACTCTAAAAAAAAATTGTGTAGATTTCCTAGCTAAAAGGTAGGTTACTGATTTCCTACCTTATTATTCGCGATATTACATGCTCGATTATTCAACGAATAGTTTGTTTAAATTTCGGACTCTTTAGAGTGTAATATAGCTGCTGTGGTGTGCGTAAATTTACTACGAAAGTGTGTACAAGCTACAAAATACACATCTGCTGTTTGATTTCACCCGTAGAATTGTGTAAAGCCGCTTACAAAAAGGATTTTTACACACGAAAATGTGTAAACGAGAAAAATACATATTCATCGTGTAAATTTACCAAAAAAATTTAAAAATAAACAAAAATATACTCGATTTATAGTCGCATTTTTAAACAGATTTTTTAGAGTGTAAGTCTTGCATAAGTGAGCTTTTAGATATAAGTTTCGAATTTTTATTGTTTTTATATTGGCACAAAGTGCTGACTCATAACTTGGAACATATAAGACTACTAAAATATTTTTATAAGATTCATATATTTTTTTGTTTTTGAAGCTCATATTTCTTACCTACCTAGCACTGCTTTCGGACTCATATATTCTGAATGCTCAAAATGTGTTTGCGGAGTACTATTTTTTGAAGCTACAAAAGTATGTAAACAAATTCGTGCATTTTCCATGAATACATATATTGGTGATACAATTTTATCAACGATGTCAATGAAGGTGTAGATGTACCTTGGCCACTACCTCCGACATACGAGTTGTACATCGAAGTTTTCGACCAATTAATAGTGGCGCTTAAAAGTCGAATTGAAAACGACTTTACTAATTTTTTTTTTAAGTATAAGAACGGTTCGTGGGCGATAGTGAACATATCGTTCCATTTTGTCGCTTTCGCGTAGTTGAGCCACAAACATCAAAGTCGACAAACATAAAAATTTTCTCATTTATAATATTTTTAGGAGAGGATAGGATTCATGCACGCGTGTTTGTTTTTGTATGTAATTTACATATTTTTTATTGCAATAATACTGGCATTTGTTAGCCTCGACCTTTAATGTGATCATTGACTGCAGCAACCAACAGACCGCGACCAAATAGCACAGCAGCCACTTTATAGTGCATTCTGCTGGCATAGCGAATTTGAGATAAGCAGCGACAAATGCAGCAAAATTAGCAACAGAAAAATAATATGTAATTTTAAATAAAGCTGAAAGTGGCATCAACCGATTACATGTAATTAAAAATTCTCAACAGTTATCTGCATTTATCACATATGAGTTGGTGTGGATTTGCTAGTTTTGCTTTAGTTGTTCTCTTTGTATGTGTTTAAAAGCAGTGCATTACACACAGCCCAAGAACAATCGGTACTGATAGGGGGTTTTCTGTAGATTCAGGACCTGACTATGTATATATTTAATTGGCTTTTTCTCATTTTTTTTAAACTTTGTAGAAAGAAGACGAAGAATTTAGTCCTTTTAACAGTACAAAAGCTACTGTACCAATTGAAAACTTATATTCCTTAAACCTAAGGCTTTAAACTTAATTTCAAAAATACCAATTTAATTTTTTGTTTTATTCATTTAAGTTTTAGTTTAGTTATTTTTAAGGAGCGAAATTTACCGTTCAAAAGTTTCGACATTTTTTTAATTTTCGGAGAAATGTAAATAAGTGGAAAATTTGTACAATTTGGTCATACAAGATTTTATTTGACATTGTAATCTATCTTTCAATCAGCGCTGACACTTACTCCTAAGCAGGCATGAGCCTGTGTATTTTTCCACGAAAATTTTCTTGATCCTAATTTTATGTCATGGAAATACAAACGGTTCTGCGGCTTGACGAAAACCATTGGGCTAAACTGTATCTACATATATAGTGCAAAGGTTTGCTCGCTTTGCGATTATTTTAACGGGCAACACAAAAATCATCTCTTGTGTTTGGTTTGGGATGGCCCTCAAATAGAAATAGTTCTACGACTTCAAAAATTAGAAAATATTTTGAAATCTAAGGTTTTTACTATCGTCAAGGCGTTAATAAATTTTATTTTTGCGAACTTTTAGCTTTCAGCCATCAAGGAGCCAAATGAGGTAAAATAGTCTGCATATAGTAAAGAGAACTTACTCAACAGTAGGCTGCTGACTCTCCTGCAAAGTACAAAAACCCCTAATTCGCCACCTTGCTGCTTGAATGAGTCCAATTAGGGACTATCAAGAGAGCTGTCATAGCTGAGGTTATTGTATTCGGAAGCAGGTTTCAAAAATTTTAGTTTTATATAAAAGTTAGATTCTTAAATCGACATTCAGACCATTTCATCATGCCTCCTCTAATGCTACATCTATAGGCACATTTGTATTAAACGTATGTTTACATGTATATGATATATATGTACATACATTTACGGCATTTTAAATACAGAAGTTTGTAAAGATGTTTAAAAATTGTGTCGCACAGTCTCATACTATTCGTTCAATGTGCAGCAAATTCGTATTTTAAACACATCACTCATACGCCTAGACATACCAGTACGCTGCAAAATCATGTATCCCAAAGTTCTCATGTAAATATGTATATGTGTGAATGTGCATAGATATGAGCAGAGGTCGGCAATTACATATTAACATTGGAATTATTATGCAGCATGCATACAGCAGTCAGCGTTTCCTCCCTTTGTGACTGTTGTCTCGATTTTGATTTGTTACATTGAATTTCTAACGAAGAAAAGAATTCGTAAGAAGTTTGAAAATATAAAATAATCAAATACTGGCAAACTTAACGAAAGGACGTACATATACGTATGTATGTACTAGTATGAATGTATATTTCTTGTTTCAATGCAAGTGGGAAGATATGGTGGCACATACATACATAAATATGTAAACGATTTTTAAACTTGAGTTTGATTTCCTCTTTCAGGTTTACGCAGATTTGTAGTAACCTCTTTCGTAGTTTTTGCTTACTTGAAGCAACTTTCAGTCCAAATTTTAAATGTTAAAGGCTTACATGCTGAAACGGAATTTCAATTATTGTAAAATGCGCGTACGTATGTTTGCAACTTCGTTTGTTAGTTATGTTAAACGCATTAAATTTGCTATTAAATAAAAATATATTACATAGGATATTTCCTTCAAAAACGAGTAGTATGAATAGGCTTCCAATAATTATGTTATTATATCTGGTTATGTTTAATCAAAATAGATACATGCAGATTTATTTTTTCTAGCACATTGAGATTTAATTCTGTTGACGATATGTTTTGGTGCTTAACGCAGGTAGTACGCGGTAGCACTGATGAAAACGAAAAAAAGTTTTATCGGTAAATATTCATGCGGCCTGTGCTACCTGTAATTAAATTTTCACAGCTTCATATTCCGTAACATCGAAGTTGACTTCTAATTGTATTTTTGAAATCTTTTGGCCAAGTTCTATATTACACAAAATTTAATCTAAAAATGCAGGTTTTGTTTTGTGAACGAAAGTATACCAGCTGGCTTATTTAAAAAAACTTACTGCATGCAGGGGTTTTCTTTGAGCAATACAACGTAAAGCTATGCAATATGCAAGTGTTTTGCGGACCGAAATGTTTGCAATTAAGGGGGCAGTAAGGTAAATAAAAGGTAATGAATCCCCGAGAATGCAAGTGAAACTCGGTGCAATGCAATAAAGCCCATGGGCTTTGTTTTCCAAAAAAAAAACATGTAAAGCCCGCGGGCGTTATTTCCATTTCGAAGGGGAAATATCGCCCACCAATAAAAGACAATAAAGTTCGCGGGCTTTGTTTCCTTTGCGAAAGAGCAATAATGACAGCAAGCTTTATTTCCCAAAGAAAAGAAAATAACGCCCGCTTGATTTATTTCATAACAAAAGTAATAAAGCCCGTGAGTAGTATTTTCTCTGGCTTTATTTTACTAAAACATTCCAATTATCGATGCAGGCATACATTGTATGTATGTATGTATGTATTTTAAATGAATTACTCTATTTTTGCATACAGTGTAATTCTGCGTTGAATTTTATGCAGTATACGCATAAAATCGAACGGAAATTAAAAGTAAATTATTATTGCTTTAAGCCTTCAATGCGATGCGCATATTTGTTCTCAGCTTCGTAGGATGTTTATGTACTTACATAATTTAAATGCTCTGCATGAATTTACAACGAGGAGTTGGGGTTGTTTGTGTACCCGCGCCGTAGAAATACTGTGGCGATTTGGATGGCGCACGGGATATTTTAACAGAGAAGGCGACTGAAAATTTCACAAACTACAAAAATGAGTAAAGGCAGAGTAACATAAATTAGCCGTGGTCGAGTGGTTTGTGTGACATTTAGGCACATACCGCCAATCGGAGGAGAAGCTTGGCTAATCATTTTAAACTTTGCACAGATTGCTTTTCAGAGCACAGTAGGCGTACTAATCTGAATGTTAATAAAAGCATTTTGTGTCCAATTTGCCGTCAAGTTGTTCGACAATCGACGAAAGTATTTATGTATTTAACATTTAGCTTTTTCATGTTCTTTTTTTGTTCAAACTTTGAATTATTTAATTTTCATACACATGTGCATACATATGTATTAAATATATGCATTGAAAATTTATTTCCGCGGGCATTTTTGCACTCCACCGTGAAAATCTTCTCGGATAGCCAAGCGGCCATTCAGGCACTTCGATAATACCCTAACATGGGTCCCGGGGCATAGGCACATGTACGGAAACGATGTAGCTGACGAACTAGCAAGGTGAGGCTCCGCACTGAATGTGTCCCATGCGGTGTACATGGGGCCTCGATATTACCGAAATTTTTCACTTAAAGGCCAAGCAGAGGTGGAACCGTACAGGTTGCTATATCATTACCCGGCAGTTTTTGGGTGTTCTCCGACCCACTTAAAATCAAAGCTCTCTTAGGAATAAGCAAAGAAGATACCTACAAACTTGGATTGCCCTTCAATACTAAAACTAAACTTTTAACGAAGAATAGCAAATGTCCGGCTTGCTGCGCCGCGCCTGAAAATAACTTTTTCGTTTGTCAACGCAAAAATAGTCAGATCGCGCTACTAAGATTTCATTAAAGGGTTCGCATTACATTCGTAACCGTTTTCTACGATCATGCCACTAAAACAGTGTTATGTCTTGTATGCCAACAAAAGAGCACAGACGTGTGTTTTATCTTATATAAATGCCAAGAAAATTCACTGGTCCATAGGAAGAAGTCGTTTTCCCGTTCATTGGTTAAATGTGTCGTATGATCTCCTAAATTTCGTTAAATTGGGACATTAACAAGAACACTGTAGGTATTGTTCTTACTTGTAAATACGTGGTCTGATTCGTTAATTTTTCTATTCCTCTTAACATCCAGGGTTTCAAGCACCTATGTATGTATATTAGTAAGGTTCTACAAATCTGGGCTGCCTCGATCAGAGGTATACGGCATTCTGTAGGGGAATTTGCATTGGCTATGTTTGAGTGTAAAGCTTTGAGGGTTGCCTGACTACCATGGAAGATAACAGCACGTTCCTTCTCTCAACGTCACTGAGTGAGGCTCCGTACTGCCACCAGAACGTAAAGCATGTCTTCTTTATACATGCGTAATAGCGTGGGCCGAAAATCCGATTTTTTATATTTTTAATTGGTAATAGCAAAAATATGATTCGTTATGCTCTAAATACAATCTGTGTGAAAAATGACAATTTTTGGTCAATATATTAGGCTCGTCCAAGTCCATCAAAGTTCAAGTGCTAAAATTATTATTTTTTTATGTTACTTGGATTTTCTTAAAAAAAGGTTCATAAACCAAATTAT
>NW_016166020.1:0-5796 GCF_001687245.7 Rhagoletis zephyria | reverse complement strand
GCTATAGGGATCTGAAGAGGGAAGCGAGACGTATTTGCCGCAACAAGAAGAGAGAGGCCGAAATACGTGAGTGCGAAGAGCTTGAAATGCTGGCCGACAGGAGGAATGCCCGAAAATTTTACGAGAGAGTTAGGCGACTAACGGAAGGTTTGAAGACCGGAGCGCACTCCTGCAAGAACAATAATGGCGACCTAGTAACTGATGTACAGAGCGTACCTAAATTATGGAGGGAACACTTTTCCGCGCAAAAGAAGAACCCGAGCCCGCAGTCGATGATGACGGAGTCGACGTTCCACCGCCTGACTATGACGAGGTACGTATAGCAATAACGCGGCTGAAAAACAACAAAGCCGCTGGAGCTGACAGCCTGCCAGCTGAGCTATTCAAGTACGGCGGCGAGGAGTTGATAAGGTGCATGCATCAACTCTTGTGCAGAATATGGTCAGATGAACGCATGCCCGACGACTGGAATTTAAGTGTGCTCTGCCCAATCCATAAGAAAGGTGACCCCGCCATTCGCGCCAACTACCGCGGGATCAGCCTTCTAAGCAAAGGTTACAAGGTCTTATCGAGCGTATTGTCTGAAAGACTGAAGCCCACCGTCAATGAACTGATTGACCCTATCAGTGTGGCTTTAGACCTGGCAAATCCACCATAGACCAGGTATTCACAATACGCCAAATCTTGGAAAAGACCTGCGAGAAAAGGATCGACACTCACCACCTATTTGTCGACTTTAAAGCCGCTTTTGACAGCACTAAAAGGAGTTGCCTATACGCCGCTATGTCTGAATTTGACATCCCCTCAAAAAACTCATACGGCTGTGTAAAATGACGTTGAGCAATACCACCAGCTCCGTCAGAATTGGAAAATACCTCTCCGAGCCGTTCGCCACAAAACGGGGTTTCAGACAGGGTGACTCCCTTTCATGTGACTTCTTTAATCTGATGTTGGAGAAGATAATAAGAGCTGCAGAACTGAACCGCTCAGGAACAATCTACTACAAGAGCGTGCAATTGCTGGCTTATGCCGATGACATCGACATCATCGGTAACAAAAACCGCGAAGTCTGTTCTGCCTTCTCCAAGTTGGATAGGGAAGCAAAGCGAATGGGTCTGGTGGTAAACGAGGACAAGACAAAGTATCTCCTGTCATCAAACAAACAGTCAGCACATTCGCGCCTTGGCACCCACGTCACTGTTGACAGTTACAAGTTTGAAAAAGTAGACGACTTCGTTTATTTGGGAACCAGCATTAACACCGATAATAATGTCAGCATTGAAATCCAACGCAGAATCACTCTTGCCAACAAGTGCTACTTTGGACTGAGTAGGCAATTCAAGAGTAAAGTCCACTCTCGACGTACGAAAACCAAGCTCTATAAGTCACTCATCATGCCCGTGCTGGTATATGGCGCAGAAGCATGGACAATGACAACATCCGATGAGGCGGCTCTTGGGGTGTTTGAGAGAAAGATTTTGCGGAAGATTTACGGGCCTTTACGCGTTGGCGACGGCGAGTACCGCAGACGATGGAACGATGAGCTGTATGAGCTTTACAACTATATGGACATAGTGCAGCGAATTAAAATACAGCGTTCGAATGGACACCGACGCTCCAGCTCTGAAAGTATTCAACTCGGAACCCGCTGGTGGTATCAGAGGAAGAGGGAGGCCCCCACTGCGATGGAAAGATCAGGTTGAGAAGGACTTGGCTTTACTTGACGTTTCCAATTGGCGTCAGTTGGCACAGAGGAGAAACGACTGGCGTGCTTTGCTGAACTCGGCCAAAATCGCTTAGGCGGTTACAGCGCCAAAAAAGAAGAAGAAGAAGGCTACCAAAAAGGTCTGTACATAATTTTAAACACTGAAATAAACAAAATAAGCATGATCGTTAAAATTAAGCTTGGAGACCCTGGATAAGCAAAATAATCAATTCCAAGCAAAAGCCTAAACTTTTCGGCCCTGGTGATGACCATAAAAATGTCGGAAATGTGTGTGAATGTGAAAGTGAGGCTAACAGAAAGGTAGCGTAATGTGCGTGTACATTTGTTGAAAAGAAACTAAGTCCAAAAACAAAAAATGAAAAAACTAATTGCGTTGCTGAGCTTTTTTAAATATTTGAATTAGTCACATATTTCAATCCATTCTAACCCGCTGTTACTCCCGCATCTGTTTTAGTGCTTCGTTCTCGCGGGGTGTCACAGACAACCCAAGCTTTAGTAGACAATTTACGTTGGTTTTTCAGTTAAATAAAAGTTGTTTGTGTATTAAATATTTAAAATTTTATTTAAATTAGAAGCATTCCTTTCACTGTTCACATTGTAGCACAATATTTACACACTGCTCTGTTCTAGAAGCCTGAGATACATGCAAAAATTCAAGGTATATTTGCACAAAACNCTTTGGTATACAATTTACATTGGTTTTTCAGTTAAATAAAAGTTGTTTGTGTATTAAATATTTAAAATTTTATTTAAATTAGAAGCATTCCTTTCACTGTTCACATTGTAGCACAATATTTACACACTGCTATGTTCTAGAAGCCTGAGATACATGAAAAAATTCAAGGTAAATTTGCACAAAATATTTATGAAAAACAACTACATGATTAAGTTTAAATAGCACTGGAATAGCTGCGCTTCATTGTAGTTGGCTTAACAACTGAAATAGTGGAAAAAAGCAACAAGAAGTAGGCAACTGGCTGAATCAGTGGGATCATCGGTTCGAATCCTACTGGGAGAAGTCTGATGAGGAAATGTGGTGATTTCCGAAATAGCTATCACTTCTACCATTTTTTCAAATTATTGTTGCTTTTCCGCAATAAGGCATCCGNTGATGAGGAAATGTGGTGATTTCCGAAATAGCTATCACTTCCACCATTTTTTCAAATTATTGTTGCTTTTCCGCAATAAAGCATCCGCACACCTATGCGATTCTGTCGCAACGAATCCGCACCGTTTTTGATGCCTCGAAATCGCAAGTACGAACACATCTGTGCGATTTTACCGCAGTAAAAACTGTGAATTTATAGACAAACAAAAAATATTAAAAAAAAAACATTATTCTTAACTTTTCTACATCTTGTGTTCTTACGTGAACGTGTGAATGTTCGAATAAATAGCTGCAGAAAAATCGCCTAAGTGTGTGGTTCCCCATATAAAAGCNCGCAACGAATCCGCACCGTTTTTGATGCTACAGACGTTACTGCTTCGAAATCGCAAGTACGAACACATCTGTGCGATTTTACCGCACTAAAAACTGTCAATTTATAGACAAACAAAATATATTAAAAAAAACATTACTCTTAACTTTTCTACATCTTGTGTTCTTACGTGAACTGTGAATGTTCGAATAAATCGCTGCAGAAAAATCGCCTAAGTGTGTGGTTCCCCATATAAAAGCATGTTCGGCATTGTTGTAAATTTTGTCGGAACAGATTCGTACCGACAGAATCATATAGGTGTGTGAATACCAGACAACAGCATGAGTTTACTCACTTCCATCTAAACAGTATGAACTCATTGCTGTGAACTCTATAAGGTTAGTGAGAAACACCGTACAAACAGTGAGATTCGTAGTTAGTTTTGAAATCAATGTTTAGCTGCAGTGTACTCATTTGATTTCAAATATGGCAAATCAAGTCAAGCCAGTGAAAAATGCTGTTATGAAAAGCAAGTCGAGCAATCGAGTGACACTCATTGGGCACGTTCAGAAGGGNGCCAGTGAAAAATGCTGTTATGAAAAGCAAGTCGAGCAATCGAGTGACACCATTGGGCACGTTCAGAAGGGGCAACAGCTCAATAACTGTTGCGATTGCAACTTCTGAACGCGTTGTTTTGTATTTCTGATCAACTGAACAGATGCGTGTTAGATGATCGTAATATTTTTCTGATCATTTGAGACAACATGTTGTGTGTTTTGAATTTGACAGATAATATATCAAGCCGTTCAGAAGACGCATTACTATCTTGATGAAGTATTTTTTTTAAATATATTAGTTTTACTAAATTATTTAGTTATGTACCTGACGTACATTTATATAACTAGTCTACAAAAGAAATGCAATTTTACCTCAGAAGACGTCGGCTTTATAAGGGACTTGAAAAATAAGTTGCTTTATTATTAAAAAAACAGTTGCTCTTGAAAACTAACAGATTTGTACAAAATTGTGCTTTTTTTATACCCGCCAGCAAAAGAGCTCAAGAACTTTACCGAATCTGAGCAAAGGTACACAACTGAGAATTCTGATAGTACAACGGAACCACAAATTGCGCATACACCTTTGTTACCTTCAGACAACTTTGAGCTGTTTTCAGTAGGGAAAAAAAGATACTAGTAAATACACTACTACAACACATACTAGGTTGGTATTTCCTATTCGCTATGTAACTTTTAAAAGAACAAATAAAAAAGTGGTGCACAAAATTTCACAGTTTCAATGTAAATATGCACAAAGTCTTTAAAATATATTATGTGCAAATGTGTGCTTACACGTAAAACTACAACAACACGCACAACACATGCTGCAAAAACTTTGAAGCATACACACATGCATATGTACATGGAATTATCCATATCCCAGACACCGTAACTGCAATTGACGACATTGAAAGCATACGTGATGCCACTCGGTTCCTGCTGCTACACCAGCAGCTGTCACAATCACCGCGATTTCTTCAACTACATTATATCTGGGAAAGTACTGTTTGCCCGTTTTAAGTGCTGCGTTCCTTCTCTTTCTCCACACTCCATATAGTCTCCCGCAAACCGCGTTGTTGTTATTTTACTGCTTCTTGAAGTTTTGTCCTACTTTCTGAACCTATTATTGCCGAGCTTTTTGTATATCTGATTTTTTTTGTTGCAGGATGTTCTGCTTGTAATGTTCTTGCTTACTCAACTCCTAACAAAGTAGTTAAAGATTAGTTTTCACTCCTTCTTCTTGTTATTTTTTCTTTTTTTTTGGTCTTTAATAACTTTACGCTTCGTTGAGCTCACAAAGTGTTAATCTGTGGAACCGCAGCGTGATTTTTTAGCATTTTTAAAATCAGTGTGTAATCACTTACTGCGCTTTTTTTTCTTTTTGAGGATTTGTTGTATTGCGTTTAACAACAAGTGAAAAAATGATTGCTAGCTCGAGCGGATGGAAATTTACATTAAAACATTAGGGGTGTTTTTAAGTCTTTCAAGACCTTTGCACCGTGGACGGATTGCACGGTTTGCCAAGTTTTCCCATAGGAAGGACCTACTCTATTGCTTACATTTTTGGATGCAAATGTAATTTGCCTTCAAGTACAAAAAAAAAAAACATTTGCGATGTCTGCCCTGATGTTTCACACACAGGTGGGAAATAGCGTCAACAATGCTTAACGTATGTCGATTCATAAAAAAAATGTTGTTCTTACAATAAACATTGTCCCGTAAGTGTTGTTTTTTAATAGATGAAAAAGGTTATTGCCAAATCCTCAGTGTTGTGATATTAATCTACACACAATCATGAACTACCACCAATTGATTTTATTAAAAAAAATTTAAATTACGAATATGTAAAAACTCGATACGAAAAACTAAACAACTGCGCACAGCTGGANCCCGTAAGTGTTGTTTTTTAATAGATGAAAAAGGTTATTGCCAAATCCTCAGTGTTGTGATATTAATCTACACACAATCATGAACTACCACCAATTGATTTTATTAAAAAAAATTTAAATTACGAATATGTAAAAACTCGATACGAAAAACTAAACAACTGCGCACAGCTGGAATACGAGAAATATTTGAAGAAAGAGTGTAGAAA
>NW_016166019.1:7223-25489 GCF_001687245.7 Rhagoletis zephyria | reverse complement strand
CATAATTTAAGTACGCTCTGGACATCAGTTACTAGGTCACCATTATTGTTCTTACAGGAGTGCGCCCCGGTCTTTAAACCTTCCGTAAGTCGTCTAACTCTCTGGTAAAATTTTCGGGCATTCCTCCTCTCGGCCAGTATTTCAAGCACTCACGTATTTCGGCCTCTCTCTTCTTGTTGCGGCAAATACGTCTCGCTTCCCTCTTCAGATCCGTATAGCGGTCCCACATAGCGCTCGTTGCGCCCGATCGCAGCGTGGTCCTGTAGGCGGCATCCTTTTTCTCTGCAGCTTCCTGACACTCCTCATCGTACCAGTTGTGCTTTTGGGCTCGCTGAAATCCGACTAATTCTTCGGCGGCGGTACTTAATGAGCCGGAAATGTGGTTCCACTGTTCGCATATGTCGTTATTGCAGTTTTATATATATCTTCTTCTGCATTGGAATTTGGTGGTAGGCCCTTACCAAATCTAATTTCGAAAATATAAACTTATTTCTGAGATTCATATTGAAATCCTGAATATGAGGTAAAGGGTAACGGCCCGGTACAGTTACAACATTAAGTCTCCGAAAATTACCACAAGGACGCCAGTTCTTCAGTTCTTTTTTAGGTACTAGATGCAATGGAGATGCTACACAAGAATTTGAAGGTCTACAAATCCCTGTCCTCACTAAAAAATCGAATTCAGTTTTGGCTACTTTAAATTTAATCGGATCCAAGCGCCTTGGCTTGGAGAATGGCAGATTTCCTTCAGTAAAAAGTCTGTGAACGGTAGAATGTTTCACCGGTTTCGAATAATCCGGTTCAGCAATCAAAGAAGGAAATTCCTTCAACAATCTTGTATACTTGTTCTCTACTACGAAAATTTTTGAAAGCGAAATGTTACAAACACATGAAACCGTGTTAACCGAAAGACTTGTTATTGAATCAACTAAAANGCGAAATGTTACAAACACATGAAACTGTGTTAACCGAAAGACTTGTTACTGGATCAACTAAACGTTTGCATTTCATGTCAATTAAGAGACCGTATTTGCAAAGAAAATCTGCACCAATAATAGGTTTCGCAATATCAGCTATGAGAAACGTAAATGGGAACTCGCGTCTTAAACCTAAATTTATATTTAAAATCTTTTTACCATACGTTGAAATCGTTGAACCATTGGCTGCAGTAAGTATAATATCTGAAGAACGTTTTGTATGAGGAAATTTTTTTACCGAAAGTATTGAAATTTCTGCTCCACTATCAATAAAAAAAAATTAGTTTTTTTGTTTTATCAAAAATAAATAGGCGACGTGTGGTAATATCTAAATTTCCATTGTTTGCCGCCACAACAACGGATGACTCTAGTTTGACGAAGTTTTGTTTTTAGAAAAAGCACAAGGCTGTTGACATTTCTGAGCCTTATCACCAAATTTGCAATGGTATCTACATAACCAATTTTGACTATCACGAGATTTTGATCTACCTCTGTATGGACTTCTAAAACAATTCCTATTAAATGATCTCAGGGCAGCCATCTTGGTCCCATCTTGTTTATTTTATTTATAAATGACCTTCCTAAGGTGTTGAATTACTCGAAATGCTTAATGGACGCTGATGCTGTTAAGCTCTTTAAGTACATTAGTACTGCAGAAGATAGGGAGCATTTGCAAGCTGACCTAACCTGCATTTTCGAGTGGTGTGAAGCAAATTCCATGTCACTCAATTTGAAAAAGTTTAAATTCCTGACCTTCTCTAGAAAATCGTTCTACCCAAATTCGTATATGATATTTATTTCATTGACTTAGGTGTAACTATGGACCCGAAACTAGAATTCAAGTCTCACATAAACTCCTGCGTGATTAGGGCTAGAGGATTGTTGGCTTTTCTTAAGCGCTGGGCCAAGGAGTTCAACGATCCTTATGTCACTAAAGTTCTCTTTACCTCTCTAGTTAGACCGATTTTGGAGTATGCATCTATAGTATGGAATCCTAGTTATCAAATTCATAGTGACAGGCTCGAATCAGTGCAGAAACAGTTCCTGTTATTTGCCCTCAAAAATTTATGTTAGGACTCGTCTAAAAATCTCCCACCCTACAAGGATCGCCTGAAGCTTATAGATTTGCCGACGCTTCAGAGTCGTAGAGAGATGCTTGGAGTTCTTTTTTTAATTAAATTAAAGAACGGGATGGTCAGTAGGCCCTTTTTACTGAGTGAGATAAATTTTTGTATTCCTACAAGACCCACGAGACATTTTAAACCTATTGTATTGAGTATTTGTAAATCAAACTTTGAAATGCATGATGCTTTTCGGTGTTTATGCCAAGATTTTAACAAGCATTATGATTGCTTCGACACATCTGAATCGCTTTTTGTAATAAAGAAAACTTTGCTCAACAAGTTAACTAAATAAACTAATATCCGTAACCGTGAACGAAAAAATTACACAATATCTATGACTGCTTAGTATATTCGTATATTTACGCGACCGCGTAAGACAATACGAGCAGGGATCGGAAACTCGGCCTTTCCGACCACGCCCAACAGTTCGTCTATAGCGCGGAGCGGAAACTAGGACTTTCCGCCTGCTTCACATACAAAGTAATGACTACGGGAACATGGATCGGAAGCTCGGCCTTTCCGACCAAGATCAACGGCCTGTAAACAGCGCGGATCGGAAACTAGGTCTTTCCTGGAGACTAGGCCTCGCCAGCTGCCCAAATTGCAATTGTATGCCATTATTATCTTTACAAGTTAAAAAGTATAATTCGTTCACTCTGTAATGTATCATACATACTTAAATATCTAAATCTTTTTATCTCAATTGTCTGTAAGAAAACATTTTTCTGTAGACTAAATAAATAATTAAATAAAAAATCTATATCTAGAATTTTTATTAATTTGTTGCTTAATAGAATCTAATTCAAGAGAAAGTTTTTGAATATTTTCGCACATAAGATAGGTCATTTTAACTAAATTTTCAATAATTGTGTCTTTTGATTTAGAATTTTGAAAACTAGGTATTCATAGCTGATATTTCGGTTTTATTAATCGCTTCCCAAATATTATCAGCTAGTTTCACCAATTCATTTATATCATTGGTACTTGAACTAGCTAATATCGTACTAAGATTTTTAGGCAATTTTCTCAGCCAAAGTCTCTTTAAAATATCTTGACTAAAATTGGAACCTGCAAGCAGCATGAGCGACCGATAAAGTTCAGAGGGTTTACGATCACCCATCTCTGAATCTGGCAAAATTTTATCTAACTTTCTATTTTCGCTTAAAGAATGTTTTTCAATTAAGATTTTCTTCAGTTCTGAAAACTTGTTGTTATGCGGAGGATTTTGAATGAAATCTAATATTGTAACTATTACTTCTTGCGGAAGCGCTGTGATTGTGTGTTCATATTTTGTAGTATCTTGTGTAATGTTTTTCATGTTAAATTGCATTTCTGTATGCACAAACCAAGCTTCTGGACAACTTGTCCAAAATTGCGGAAGTTTCACTGAGGTTGCATACACCTCATTATTATTTTGACTAGCATAAGGATTTGCCAACTCCTCTTGAAAAGAGTTGTTTTGCAAATCTATAAGCGAGTCATTTAAATTATTAGTCCGTGTAGATGTCTGTGTATCATGTGGGGGTGAACGAAACATTATGATAACAAAAAAAATCTCTATAAGGAGTGTTTACAATTAATAGATATGTAATAATAAATATAAAAATATATTTGTCAAAAATATTACATAAAAAGAGACAGCTCACCACTGTCCTCTGCAACTGCTGATATTGACAGCACAGTCAACCTGATTGTTGCTGCGGCTGCTGTGCCAGTTGTCGCGGTTTGTTTTCGTTGTTGATGCTGCTGCTTGTTACCGTTGTTATTGTTGTCAGTGATAGGAGCCTTGGTTTTGTTATAGTTGATATTTACATTGCTGCTAGTACTGGTTGTTATCACTACTATTATTGGCGGAGTTATCAACTGCGTCTAAAATTTCTGTTCTTCATTTGTTGAGCGTTTTTGTCTGCTGCTACTGCTGCTTCCGCTGCTACTACTGGCGCTGAAACTGGTACGTGACGCTGCTGATGTTCACGTTGATTTTCCTGCTGCTACTGACGCTGTTGCTGTCTGTTGTTGTACACAGTTGTTGTTACTGGAGTTGGCTTTGACGTTGATGAGTAAGAAAGATATCGCCGCTTCTTAAGTGGTGAACTTGAATCTTTAATTCTCCTCTGTTATGAGCACAGTATATACAGTAATAAACCTTTTCGCAGTTTTTCACCATTTGGTCCCCGAGGAGTACTTTTGGGCTGTGTGCAGCATTTTCGTTTTGCGCGCATGATTAGAAAAAGTTCTTTTCGAGGATAAAATATGCATAATTATGTGTTATTTATGAACAAAATGTGGGTTAAGTATAATATTCAGCTTTAATGTATGCTGACATTCATGCTTAATGAAGAATAATATCAATAGTTAAGTACATAATTAACGCTTGTGTTTTATAAACTGGAAAACTCAAATCGTAATTATAGCACTGAATGCAGTTTTCTTAAATGTAAGTTGAAAATTAAAAAAAAAGGTCCATTGTAAGATTATATTTATATGAAAAACGTAAATTTTGTGATTTTATCAAGCAAAATTCTAAATTTCCGAATATATTTAAGTCTTTATTAAAAAACAATAAAAAAAACAAGGTTACAGACTCCAATGCCTGCTAGCGCATTCGCCCAGACAGTCCATTAAGCACACCCAAGTTTGAGTGATCTACAAGTTACTGGCGTTTTCAGCATTTAACAGTTCATTATCATGTACGATGTAATATAACAAGTTATACACCGAACTATGATAATCTGTACTAGTATCTATAATAATAGACAATAATTTGCAATGTTTTTACACATTTGCAATTAGTTTCGGTCAATATTACACAGTCATGACTTGTGCCACTCTGTCATAGTACGGTTGTTGCTCCCTTTTATACCACAGTAATTTTGTATACAACTCTGAATCAACAAAATTCATGCTTCTTCTCATTATCAACCCTGATCAGATTTTACCCCCGAGGAGTACTCAAAAAGGTTTATTACTGTATATACTGTGGTTATGAAGTAAATATTGTGGTTGTAGTTGAAACAGCTGTGACTAGCTGAAGCTGAAGTAGATGCTAATGCTGACGCTGTTAGTTATAAGTTGCGTTCGACAAGTCAAAAATTTGTAATAGTTTTTCCAAGTTTTTACTGGATCGCGAGAAGCGTTCATTTTGTACTGACAAAATTTTAGTCAGCAAAAATTATCCAACACGCAAAAAAGATCACAAAACATATGGTTGCAATTTTTGTAAACAAACAAAATCGCATTTTTCGAGTTTTGTTATTTATATGCTTTTTGGCTGCCTGCTATGTGACTTTATGATAGCGCCAACTAGTTTTTACTTCTAGAAATGTTCCTGGCGAACATTGAACGTTCACTTTCCTTTTTTCTTCCATGGAGACAACATGAATTTCAGTTTGTTTACAAATAAAACATAAACAAAGTCAGCTGGTGTGTCTTCTTCTTCCGGTTTTTGCAAGTAATGGCTAATTTCCTGTTCGTTTACTTTTTGCTTCTTCTTGTCTTTGGGAGAGATTTTTCGCTTACTCTCTTGATTTTGATTGTTGGTTGGTGTTGGCTAATTTTGTTATCGAACGCAACAATAATCAGGCATGGGCAGAGAACGAGCACACGCTCAAAGAGCATAACCATCGCGTGTACGTATACAAGCAAGAGCGTAACGGAATTTGCCAAAACTGAAGACTTACATGGCACGCAGGCCTCTCGTTATGTTTTCAAATCGGCACAGGCACAATTGTTGTTCGCAAAGATATACGTAGACGTATAATGTTTCGAGGTGCTTCTGGCAGGATCTTAGTTCGTCGAAAATGTAGTTGATTCCAAATATATTTTTTTAAAAATATTTTTATTATAAGTTAACAAAACTTAATTTATTTTTATGTTAGCCATTCGAGAAAAGTTTGAATAATAATAATTTTATATTTGATGTTTGATCTAAAAAAATCACTTAAGTATACAATTTTTAAAATTACAAAGTTGAGATTAACACAGTACTATAAAAGACAATAACACAAATACAAACCCTACAGTAAGGTTTAAAGAAAGGGTGACTCAACAGAAATTTTGCAAAATCGGGACACCGTTAAAGTACCCTAGTTTTATTAAACGGGTCAAAATCCCCAGAGGAAGGATCTTCAAAATAAAACTGTTACCTGCCACAGGAGGTGAGTCAAACAAATTTTAAACGAAATGAAGCAAAAAAAAATAAAAAATTCAGCAAATTAAGTCTCAATGTATGTATAAAAGTGCAGTTGAAAGTTGTTCTTGTTTCCAATAAAATAAAATTAAAAAAAAAAGAAAGTTACAGTAAAAGAAAAAAATTCGAATAAATGAAATTACATTTGATAAACCAAACCAATTTAATCATGTAAATAAAATTTAATAAATTAATTTAAATTAAATCGATCAAAAATAAAATTTATTCAAACCACATTCATTAAAGTTTGAAATTAAAATTTAATCCGGAGGATTTTAGAATACAAGTAAGACTAAATTAAATTCGAACTGTAAAGCGCTAAAAGTATCTTAACACCGAAGTGCACTGAAAGTCACATATAAACGAACGCACATACAAGTTGCACTAAGTGAACAACCATACATATACAATATGTGTACATAACATGCATCTGAACATAACATATACACACATATAGTTATAACTATGATAAATAAGTAATGTAGATAGGTTAAATAATGCTAACATGTACGAATAAAGACAAAATTTTGTGATGTTAGATACGCCTTACAGGTATTCGCTGGGCAAGGGTTACGTCAGGGCCCCAGAAAGAAAAACTGAAGGATTGGAGTTATGCCTTTCTACAGCCACCCAATAGTCCGCATAAGTATATAAGGAACGGAACCAGAGTACATATGAGAAAGGTGAACGACCAGAGATTACACAGGGAAATAAAGAAGACATAGAACATTTTTTGGAGACTTATTAAGAGAGCACGGAAGCAGAAGGAGAAGGAGAAGTGCAATAACACAAGCACTTACATACATACACTGAGAAAAAACGCGCTGTAAGAATAAAAAAATTTTATTTGATTACCATTTAAAAATGCTCGTATTTAAATCTAGTGAAAAGTGTTAACGAAATGGATTTTTCCATTATACATACACTACGTATAATGGAAATATTCAATTCAAATACGCCTGTATTAAAATGAAGCATTTTTCACTGCACGGATGGCGTTTTGCACGTCTCGTATGCTTTTTCATATGTAATTAAGAAAGTATATGTATACAAAGCATGCACAGCGGTGACAACCCTGTGGGGAAAATCTCTAGTTCTGAACTGGTGCGCCTGTAGTACGTTTAGACCCTGCACTGGTTCGCGATAAATCTCTTTTGCATACAAACAACTGGCGAATTTAACATGGCGATGTCCTAGGAAGTGTCAATTGCCCCCGCTGCATCCCTTTTTCGATAGTTCCCAACTACTTCTAAATTGTATAGTTCCGAACCAGTTTTAAAATCGCCAGACGAAAGAAAAAAGTATCAAGATTTTTCAATCTTTTTGGTTCTTCCGTGTGTGCGATTTTACATTATTTTCAAAGAAACGTTTTTTCAATTTCAAATTAAATTTGTTTGAATGATTGTAAGAAATGTACGTTTACATACCTTTGGCTGTAGCTGACTTTGCAGAGGTGCTCGCTCTTATTGGTTAGATTCCAGACGGCCCCAAGATGTTAATATGTGAACACAAAGTTTTGTTTTGTATTACCAAACTATGAAATAGCATCTGCGAAGTGCAGAATGAAAGTGCATTTGAACGAAAAAGCCGCCAAACACATATCTATGTAAATTAAACAAGCCCCCCGCTGCATTACTTTTTCGATAGTTTCGAACTAGTTCTAAATTCGACAGATAAGATCTAGTTCGTTCTGCGTCCCTTTTTCTATAATTCGGAACCAGTTCTAAATTCGTCACTTTGGATATAGATTTCTAATGAAAAAAGAGAAATAAAATAGTTTTTTTAAGAGTCCCACATTTCGCTGATTTTGAACTGGTGGGGATCTACTTACTATCGGACTGGTTCGTTTTTGGCGATAAAGATCTTGTACGGAACTAGAAATTTTATTCACCAGTCCGCGGTTTCCCTGCAGGGAACACATACATACATACATGGTACATGTTTATCTGTACAAATGCACTAATCGCGCGCTGTGATGTTGATTCAAACTCAACATTTGAAAACACATTCCCATGTATGGCTGTAGCTGAGTGTGCAAAGACGCTTGATACAATTGGTTGCTGCCAAGAGGATCCGGGTTCAATTACCATCCGACGGGAACATAAAATAAAATAAATTCTTTTTTTCTTCTTAATTATAATTTCGTATAACGAAAAAGCATCTGCGCACTTCACAACGACTTTTTTATAACGTACATACTCAAATTTAAAACGAGCTGGGTTGGTGCTCTTTTATATGCGTATTTTTTAAATTTAGCACGTTTTTTCTTAATTTTAAAATTTTTTCCCTCAGTGTACATCGGAGAGCTGACTCAACGCCGGGAAGAGCGATCAATTAGTTCCACCTTTTTTTTTTTGTATATTTGCACAGAATCCTTGATTAAATAGTTGAATTCTTAATATTTTTGTTGATTAAGCTCCGACCCTCTTGAAAGTGTAATCCAAATGAACGCAACTCTTAAGAGTTATGTTGAATGAGCAGGCAGTGGAAGTATTTTTTCCTGTGCGCATGTTTCTTTCTTTTTCAGTTTCTCGTCTCCATGGATGTAGGCGCCTACATCGCGAGAGAGATCGGTGAGTGCTAGTTATTAAGAATACCAATTTTACTACAATATGTTCGCACTACTTCCATTATAGTACGGTTGCTTAATGTAGGGATGCCCAAATCAGCACATATGTGTCGCGGGCGACTGCGCGTGCAAAGCTTTGCACAGCGGTGCTGGGCAAGCGCGGAAGCAAAAAGTTATCGGAAGGGGAAAATGAAGTCAACAGAATAGTGAGATTGTATGTGTGACAGTGATGGAAAATGAGTGTGCATTGTGCCATTTTCAGCCCTTTCGGAAGCAGCCGGCACCTTCAGCACAATCGGTTGATGTTCGGCACTATTTTTGCGTAACTCAATGCAACTAATAAATATTTCTTTCGGTCCGATTGGGGTCTTAGCTGACATTGACCATGGACTGATAATTAACTGACCGTCTACATCCATTATGACCTTGCCGAGATGCAACACCGGAACACACGAACAGCATCGCATAATTTTGTTTAGTTAAAACAAAAAAAGGAAAAAAGCGGTTTTTTTTTTTAAAGAGAAGGAAGGTAATTAAGTACAAGTACGGTCAGAATACTTGTTAAAATAGCTAACTACTCCTATTATTATACTAATATTAAGTTATTTAAGTATTTTTATTTGAATTTGTTGTTACAACTCATTTATTATCTCTAGTTTACATAGATATCCTTTTTATAGTACCTTTTCCTGTATTTACGACAATCCGCTTTGTTAAAACGAGAATCGAAATTAATGTGAGTTTTAAATCTCTTAATAGAGTCCTTTTTGCGATAATTTCAATTAAGTACTCGATATTTGAACTAAAGCGAATGTCTTGTTATAGGAAAAGTAGGGATTTTTTTGAATTATTCTCCTAATATTTAGTTTTTTGGCGAATCGTGATCTCGCATAGCCATCTGAGTGCAAGAGTGAGTGAATGGGGGAGAGAGATACTGAGGAACGAATTGTTGGTGGACTTGGGTTATTCAGCACAGATAGACCGGTTACACGGAGCATTACGCGAGCCTTGGAAAATTAGGTCGTTGGCTCGTTATTCAACCAGATAGACACAGGAATCCCTCGTCAATTTGACTTCCTGCCGACAGATTTTTTTACTAGGTGCACGGCGAGGATTTTTAGCACTTCTGATACGAGATAAGCCACCTTAAACAAACCTATCCTTCACAACGGAAGTTACGATTAACACTTCTAACGAATCCGTGAGTTTCGCTAGGAAATTAGACCATTTATTTGAAATGTCAGACTCAGAACAGGCTGCCGTAGGAAGTGCAGGTACGGCAGGGAGCGACCAACCTGGGGCCTCGGGAGCTGAGCATGCGAAAGCTCATAGGAGTGATACGGCTTCATACGCGACCAGTGTCGAACAGCTGAGCCGAATGATGGCTATTATGGCACAACAAAATGACATGATGGCGCAGTGTTTCAACGAAGTCCGTAGCATGAGAGCCAATGTCTCGCATCTCAGCAACCGAGTCACTGAGATGGAAACCTCTGCTTAGGCGATGGCACACCGCGACGCATCGACGCCAGAAGCCACATCACATAGAAGTGGCATATCGGGACATCGTGCTGATCGACACGACAATCACAGCGAGGACGAAATAGGCGAACATAGCCAGCATCAACCACCAAAAAGGAAAAAAGTTGATCTGGACAAGTGGCATGTGAAGTTTGATGGCACGAACAAGGGTATCACGGTTGAGAGCTTTTTATTCAGGGTGGAAAGGTTACGCTCGCAGCATGGGAGCTCTTAGGACCAGCTCTTTAGGGGTTTCCACTGTCTCGTAACCGGCTCCGCTTTGAAGTGGTACTGGCAAGTCTTGGAGGACCACGCCGAGGATCATAACTTCGGCTACTTCGACTTGAAAAGCGAGCTGCTGGGCCACTTCAAAACGGCGGAGTCGGATTACGAGATAATTAGGCAGATCAATTAAAGAAAACAGCTGGTCCAGGAGTCCTTCGACGATTTTTATGCTGAGGTCCATGATTTAACTTTCAGGCTGAGAAAGAAGATACCTGAAAAAGAGTTAGTGAGTATAATAAAAGGAAATCTAAAACCATACTAAGCAAACTTGACCTTTGCCTCGAGGACGGATAACTTAGCAGGACTAAAGGCCGAATGTAGGCGGGCAGAACGCGTAATAAAAGAAAATAAGAGTAGGTCGAGAGCCATAAACGAGGTAATATATACAGATGCGCAGCTATCAGACGAGTGAGTAGGCGGGAAATCAGTAGAAGCTATCCATAATCCTCTCCTGAAGAAATGGCCAGTCCGACGAACCAAGAGCTTGTCAAACGAATAACCCAAGGCCAAACAGGGAAGTACGGTTCCTATTGTGCGTCTCCGTTCCATTTAATGTTATGTTTTAAGTGTGGTATGCCTGTTGATTATTTTGTTAAAAATCCGTCTGAAGCAAAAAAAGAGAATAGTTGTAAATCGTCCTTTCATAATATGGTGTGTATTGCTTGTGGTGGTGATACGTCCTTCTGTGTATACAAGACTGAAAAGGGAAACGCCACTCTGGCAGAGATTGCCGGGAGCTCCAGCCAGGACGAGAAGTACCCGGAAAATAACAAGATATTAAAATTCTGAAGAGGAAAAATGATGAAAAGGCTGATGAAATGGCGAAATTAGAAGTAAACCGCGAAATTAAGAGTTGACATCAAAGAAAGATAGCGTATGAAATGGCATCGAAGAGAAAAGTAAAAATAGAAACTTTTTGAAAATCCAAAAAAAAAAAAAGAGAGAGAGGAAAACATATAAGATAATCCATAATAAAATAGTATCAACAATTGTCACATTAAAAGGAGATAACCGCTTTTTCGCACAAACAAAGATTGGTTATAAGGATGTTTTAGCTTTGCTAGACTCCGGTGCGGGAGCCAGCTACCCCATTAAGCTGGTATTTCAGGGTACTATTTTATATATATATAAGGAAAATTTGAAAGGGTGCTCGAGCTCGACGATCAAAGATTCGTATCCACTTCCACACGTTGACGGTATCCTCAGTCGTTTACAAAATACAAGATATATTGTGAGGACTAAATATCAACGGAATTTAGCCCACACGCAAGCTGCCCCCTACACCAGCAACAATGACTACAACAGCAACAACAACGACTACAGCAGCGTCATCAACACGGCCAGCCAACAAAAGAGACCCTATCAACATTCCCTGGTGACACCGTCACCATAGCAACGCAACATGTAGCCATACGACTCAGCAACACGAAGAGCACCAGCTATAGCAGACATAGTTGCCAACTTGGTGCTTTAAGCACTAGATTTAGTGCTTTTTGAAAACTAAAACGCCAAAAAAAATTATGTAGTGCCTAGTGCCTTTTTTAGTGCTTTTTTTCTGAACTAAAATTACTCCGATATAGTTAAGACCTGAAATAATTTTTAAATATTTAAAGCTGTAGCAGCACTGAATTTACAAAAATGTACAAATTTAAATGCACTTAAATACAACCATGATTGATAAAAAGCTGAACTTGCAAACTCACCTTGTTCAATTCTATCCGCCTTGAAAATGCTAGTAGATATGCGAGTAAGGTAAGTATTTCTTTTTTTCTTTTCTAATTATTTGTAAAACTTTTTATTTTTGTACCACCTGAGTAAAACACATCGTTTCTTGGTGCCAAATCTGGCCGCACAATTGCTCTACCACTAGAATTTTGAGATATCCTAACCTCAAAGTGCCAAAATCACGGTTTTTGGCGATATTTGAGGTTATATAATGAAAACAAACATTTTTTTTGCTCATTTCTACTTAGGGCATGATTTTCGTTTGTTGGGATTAGACTTTTCTTTCTTGAGAATCAGAAAGATATTGAGATATCAGTTTTAATGTGCAGTACTTACATACGTATTACGTCGCACAGTGTTTCGACTATATGGAGGCAGGTGGAAATAATAGTAAACTTGCACCAATTCCACTGAAACTTGACATGGGCTCTAGTTTTACTTAGGAATGGGGAATTATGAAATTTGGTGAAGATGGAATAATTGCCACGCCTTCTACTCTTGGGGGCGAAAACATTAAATTTCATCCGATTTCGATGAAATTTAGTTTGTGCTCTCTCTTTTATTAGAAAAACCTAAATGTAAAATATGGGGAAGACTGGATCACTATAACGTCCAAAGCTAAACAAAAATGTGAACCCAGTCGTTAAATATGATAGAATTTTGGCTAATTTTTGTTTCCTGCTTTTCACTCTCAGAAAACAAATGTTATACTATAAAATGACTTAGGTGTAAATACTCGCTTTTAACTTAATGTTTGGTGAGATTTTTTCATTGTTCGAAAAGTTCTTTTCGCGAAATTATGCAAAAAGAGGCTGAAAATCAAAAATTTTGAAAATCAAAAATTACATATATTTGCAAAATCGCGCGCAAAGATCAAATTATATATTCTAAAACTACATAAAATTCTCTAAAACATTCATCTAATTTCAAGACCTGACGGACCGGTACTCGAACTTTTTTTTTACTAATAATCTTTAGCATCTACATTTCAAAGTAAATTTTGTGGTAAGAAAATAGGAAAGTTCCAAATAAATGATAAATACCTTCACCTGAATATTCCACGATATTTAAATAATTGATTACAGTTGAAAAAGAAAAATTTTCTTTAATGGGTTAACCGCCAAAGGCAACTTAACTGATTTCTCGGTATCGCGCCGATTCCCGTATTTCTTTGGAAATGCATCGTTCGTGAAGAAGGGGGGTGAGTAAATAATGTGAAATGTGGTATTTGTGACTTTTACTTTTCCCTCTCTAAGTCCAACCGGTTTTTTTTATAAACTGTCACCATGACTTGTTTCTATCTGCCTCCATATAGTCGAAACACTGTGCGTCGTAAGCATGAGTCATTATAGCATGTGGCTTTTCAATCGTTATGAGCGAAAAAGTTTTATTTATTGATTTATGTATGCATTCTTGTAAATATTGTTAATTTTTTGTTTTTGTTAAATTCATACAAACTGTTATGAAAAAAGCATCAATTGATTCAAAACCATTTGGTGCCTTTAGGGCCGGTTGCTCAAAGCCTGGTTGACACTAATCCCCGGTTAAACATCGACGTTCCCGACACCATCTTATTTGCTTGGAGCCGAAAACGTCGATAACGATGTTAATCGGTGATTAGTGTCAATCAGCCTTTGGGCAACCGGCCCTTAGTGTGGTAAAACGCTTTTTTCCAAGTTTTTGGTGCTTTTTGAAAATCAAAAGTTGGCAACACTGATAACAGATGTGACTTGGCAACATACCAGTCAGCCAGCACGGAGCTGTGGTCGTGAACGCACAGCTATTAGTGAGTAGCTCTTGCCTTGTACACTGTTCGCAATACAAGGCTTGGCTGTTCAAAGGTAGAGTGCCGCCGCCCCACAGTCAACCGTGAGCCCGCGTCACGGCGACGCCCGTTCGCCCAACAGTAGAACCCCGGCGGAGTAGCGCCGGCATCACCCCACCACCGCGCGTCAACTCGGAACTGCAGCTGTGAACGCACAGCTACTAGTGAAGGGCCCTTGACTTAGTGACACGAATTTCAATACGATACGATACCATATCGATACTTTTGGCATTCGATACCGATATTTTCTATTCGATAGTTTTAAAACGATATTTTTTAAAATCGAGTACCAGAACCCTAGTATCGTATCGAATGTCATAAACTCACATTCCAACACTGAGGGGAAAAAATTTTAGAAAAAAACGTGCTAAATTGAAAAATATACGCATATGAAAGAGCACCAACCCACCTCGGTTTAAATTTGAGTATATACGTTATAAAATATGTGGTGCACTTCCACAGATGTTTTTTCGTAATAAAGAAGAAAAAAAATTAATTTTATGTTCCGTCTGATGAGAATAGAACCCGGTCCCTCTTGGCCGCAACTAATTACATCAAGCGTCTTTGCACACTCAGCTATAGCCATACATGTAAAGGTGTTTTCAAATGTTGAGTTTGACCGCCCTATTCCCACAACACTGACAAAATTAATCATATGACTATTGTCACAATTACTGCGCCTAAAACACAATATAAACATTGTTTCGCCAACAGTGACAACTTACTCAGTAGGTCATAACAATAAAACTGACAATTGTCATACGACAGCTTAAAATAAATTTGCGGCATAGTATTAGGCGCAGTAGTAAATGCAATAGTCAGCCGCTGAGTTTTGTCAGTGGTGTGGGAATTGGGCGGTTAATCAACATCACAGCGCGCGATTAGTGCATTATGTCATACCATGTATGTGTGTATGTGTTGTCACCGTTGTGCAGCCCTGTAGACTGCAAGTGATTGTAACTAGTCCAAAGTTTGGTCCAACAACATGTAAAATTCTATTTACATTTAACATTGAATGTCCTAGGCTCGGACCAATTGTCCGCTTCTGCATTACATTGTAACCAATTTTGGGAAAAAAAAAAACAAAAATAAAACTTGCCCCAGCTGTGATTCGAACCGGGGTTCTCAGATTTTCTAAGCGGATACTCTCTCCGCATGCCAACGTCGCATATGAAAATTTGTTGACTACATATCAGCAAGTCGTTAATTGTATCCGTTGTCCGCTATTGCATGACATTGTAACCACCCTTTAGGATCTCGGAATAGACACCACAAACTAGACTGCAAGTGATTGTAACTAGTCCAAAGTTTGGTCCAACAACATGTAAAATTCTATTTACATTTAACATTGAATGTCCTAGGCTCAGACCAATTGTCCGTTTCTGCATTACATTGTAACCAATTTTGGGGGAAAAAAAACACAAAAATAAAACTTGCGCCTGCTGCGATTCGAACCGGGGTTCTCAGATTTTCTAAGCGGATACTCTCTCCGCATGCCAACGTCGCACATGAAAATTTGTTGACTAAGTGCCTACATATCAGCAAGTCGTTAATTGTACCCTTTGTCCGCTATTGCATGACATTGTAACCAGTGTTAGATCAAAACTCATACCTTATGCATTACATTCGGGCCACTTTTAGTACAATCCACCTGTTTTACATTACATTGCTTTATATTTTTGGACTATCTTTGATCTAGATGCAAAGCTACTATACCTACAACTATATTTTTCGGGCGATTGGACCAATCTTTCCTTCAGGGCAGTTTTAGATCAAAACTCATACCTTATGCATTACATTCGGACCACTTTTAGTACAATTCACCTGTTTTACATTACATTGCTTTATATTTTTGGACTATCTTTGGTCTAGATGCAAAGCTTGGTCCAATCTTTCCTTCAGGGTGCTTTGTATACATATACTTTCTTAATTACATATGAAAAAGCATCCGAGACGTGCAAAACGCCATCCGTGTAGTGAAAAATGATTCATTTTAATACGGGAATATTTGAATTGAATATTTCCATTATATGTACGTAGTGTATTTATAATGGAAAAATCCATTTTGTTAAGACTTTTCACTTGATTTAAATACGCACGTTTTCAAACGGTAATAAAAATTTTTTATTCTTACAACGCGTTTTTTTCTCAGTGAAGGAGAATGTTATTAACACGCACGCAAGTTTTTCTCATTTGATAAACCCAAATCAATTTGCGTGCGTGATTTCTCAAAGTTGCATTTCTGTCAAATTTACAGAAGTTCGCTGACAAAAATTTTGAACTCATAGTCGCGCCAAAATGCCAATTGAGCATAAACGTCAAATCGAAATGTCACGCAAGACAAATCTTGGGATTTGAGTTAGCTTTTCACGCACGCGTATAATATTGGCCTGTAACAATTCTTCCCGATATAAATTGGGCTTTAAAGTGCAGAAAATTTGTACTATGGGTAGGATTGCATGTGGTGGGATTTGAACCGGCGGCCTCGGTGTTTAAGTCAACACCTCAATCTCTACGTGTTGTAATAATAATAAAGTCCGGCGCTTACACAATATGTTAGTGTTTGGCCGAACTTCTCCTCCGATTTGTCGCGTGGGCCTTAATGTTGTGGCACAAAGGGGGTGCCTACAGTTTTATGTCGACTCTGAACGGCGATTGTATTTTATGGGAAGCTGTTGTTCATTTTCAAGGTTTGCGCACTTCTAACCACTTCACCCCAGCGGCCTATATGCGAGACCTATATTCAGATAATTTTTTTTGGATTTTGGTATCGATATTTGGAATATCGAGTCTTTTTATTCCGATATTAATGGGTACCCGATATTTTTAAGGCGATACTTTAAATGAGTACCATATCGATACCTTCGGTTCGATATCGTGTCCCTACCTTGACTTGTACACTGTTCGCAATACAAGGCTTGGCCGTTCAGAGGTAGAGTGCCGCCACACCTCAGTCCACCGCAAGCCCGCGCAACGGCGACGCCTGCCGCACGGAAGCCGACGTCGCGTAGCAGAAGAGCGCCGACGCCGTCCACTAGCAGAGCGCCGACGTCGCACGGAAGCAGAGCGCCGACACAGTAGCGCCAACGTCGCATAGTAGCAGAGCGCGGACACAGTAGCGCCGACATCGCACAGCAGCAGAACGCCGGCATAGTGGCACCGAGGTTGTCCATCAGTCGAATAGCGTCGACGTCACCCAGCAGCAGCGCGCTGGGAATTCACCGTTAGGAATTCATCCACCGTTAATCGTATTATATTCATAGTAATTAAGTAGTAATACGTTTTTTTAGAAAAGAAATAATCAAATAAAGTACTATTTGCAAAGGCCCCACAATATAAATATATTGTAAGGGACCCTGGGCACGGCGAGTATACCTCAGCATAGAAAACAGAAGCGTCGGGGCCTTCGCAGAAAAACGCTTCGTTACAATTGGCGCCCGAGCAGGGACCCTGCAAATAGTACAATACGAAGAGAACATTTCGAAGCCGATAATTAAATCAGCCATGGCAGAACCAGTGAGCATAGCGTGACTGGACAGCGTATCAAAGGAACAGTTGGTGTCCATCACACAGGAACTGGGCATCGAACACACAGGCACCACTCGAGAGATAAGGAAACGGACAGCCGCATGGGCCGCCAAAGCACTCGTCGACCCGGAACTTCACGCAAAATTTCTCGCGATGGAAGCAGCATACAACGAACAGGAGGCCCACTGGAGAGACGAAAGTGAACCAAAGAAACCGTTAACCGTGAATCAAGGCGAAATAACCGCTAATGTGTCCGTTAGGCCGCCAACGCAGAGCCAGTTCACATATCTACCACCGAGTATACAACCGCCACCGCAACACCCCCCAACGACATCCATCGCTCCAAACGCTGACGTGCTAACCAAAGGCAACCAAATGCCTACCGTTAATTTTGCGCCCATCATCGACCAGGTATGCAAGTGGTCCGTGATGTACGATGGAGGACGCGACCCGTTGGTGTTTACAGAACGATTAGAGGAGCTGGCCGACATTACCAAAGACGATGCCTGAATTGCTAAGCGGC
>NW_016166019.1:0-6450 GCF_001687245.7 Rhagoletis zephyria | reverse complement strand
TATTTGAATTGAATATTTCCATTATATGTACGTAGTGTATTTATAATGGAAAAATCCATTTTGTTAAGACTTTTCACTTGATTTAAATACGCACGTTTTCAAACGGTAATAAAAATTTTTTATTCTTACAACGCGTTTTTTTCTCAGTGAAGGAGAATGTTATTAACACGCACGCAAGTTTTTCTCATTTGATAAACCCAAATCAATTTGCGTGCGTGATTTCTCAAAGTTGCATTTCTGTCAAATTTACAGAAGTTCGCTGACAAAAATTTTGAACTCATAGTCGCGCCAAAATGCCAATTGAGCATAAACGTCAAATCGAAATGTCACGCAAGACAAATCTTGGGATTTGAGTTAGCTTTTCACGCACGCGTATAATATTGGCCTGTAACAATTCTTCCCGATATAAATTGGGCTTTAAAGTGCAGAAAATTTGTACTATGGGTAGGATTGCATGTGGTGGGATTTGAACCGGCGGCCTCGGTGTTTAAGTCAACACCTCAATCTCTACGTGTTGTAATAATAATAAAGTCCGGCGCTTACACAATATGTTAGTGTTTGGCCGAACTTCTCCTCCGATTTGTCGCGTGGGCCTTAATGTTGTGGCACAAAGGGGGTGCCTACAGTTTTATGTCGACTCTGAACGGCGATTGTATTTTATGGGAAGCTGTTGTTCATTTTCAAGGTTTGCGCACTTCTAACCACTTCACCCCAGCGGCCTATATGCGAGACCTATATTCAGATAATTTTTTTTGGATTTTGGTATCGATATTTGGAATATCGAGTCTTTTTATTCCGATATTAATGGGTACCCGATATTTTTAAGGCGATACTTTAAATGAGTACCATATCGATACCTTCGGTTCGATATCGTGTCCCTACCTTGACTTGTACACTGTTCGCAATACAAGGCTTGGCCGTTCAGAGGTAGAGTGCCGCCACACCTCAGTCCACCGCAAGCCCGCGCAACGGCGACGCCTGCCGCACGGAAGCCGACGTCGCGTAGCAGAAGAGCGCCGACGCCGTCCACTAGCAGAGCGCCGACGTCGCACGGAAGCAGAGCGCCGACACAGTAGCGCCAACGTCGCATAGTAGCAGAGCGCGGACACAGTAGCGCCGACATCGCACAGCAGCAGAACGCCGGCATAGTGGCACCGAGGTTGTCCATCAGTCGAATAGCGTCGACGTCACCCAGCAGCAGCGCGCTGGGAATTCACCGTTAGGAATTCATCCACCGTTAATCGTATTATATTCATAGTAATTAAGTAGTAATACGTTTTTTTAGAAAAGAAATAATCAAATAAAGTACTATTTGCAAAGGCCCCACAATATAAATATATTGTAAGGGACCCTGGGCACGGCGAGTATACCTCAGCATAGAAAACAGAAGCGTCGGGGCCTTCGCAGAAAAACGCTTCGTTACAATTGGCGCCCGAGCAGGGACCCTGCAAATAGTACAATACGAAGAGAACATTTCGAAGCCGATAATTAAATCAGCCATGGCAGAACCAGTGAGCATAGCGTGACTGGACAGCGTATCAAAGGAACAGTTGGTGTCCATCACACAGGAACTGGGCATCGAACACACAGGCACCACTCGAGAGATAAGGAAACGGACAGCCGCATGGGCCGCCAAAGCACTCGTCGACCCGGAACTTCACGCAAAATTTCTCGCGATGGAAGCAGCATACAACGAACAGGAGGCCCACTGGAGAGACGAAAGTGAACCAAAGAAACCGTTAACCGTGAATCAAGGCGAAATAACCGCTAATGTGTCCGTTAGGCCGCCAACGCAGAGCCAGTTCACATATCTACCACCGAGTATACAACCGCCACCGCAACACCCCCCAACGACATCCATCGCTCCAAACGCTGACGTGCTAACCAAAGGCAACCAAATGCCTACCGTTAATTTTGCGCCCATCATCGACCAGGTATGCAAGTGGTCCGTGATGTACGATGGAGGACGCGACCCGTTGGTGTTTACAGAACGATTAGAGGAGCTGGCCGACATTACCAAAGACGATGCCTGAATTGCTAAGCGGCACCGCCCTCCATTGGTATCACAACAATAACGAGCATTGGACTAACTGGGCGTCATTCAAACGTGATTTCCTGCACTTTTTCCTCCCGGCCCAGTATTTTGAATGCCTGGAAGACGACATAAGGCAGCGGAGGCAGCGCCTGCGATAAAAATTCAAGGACTACGTGATCGCAATTCAAAACCTGATGCGACACGCGGGTCACAGTAGTGAACAACGGCTGGAAAGGATTTTTCGAAATAGCCACCCGGAGTACTTGCTTTGCATCAAACGGCGAGATTTTAACACTTTGACGGAGCTCCTCACACTCGCAGAAGACTATGAAAGCATCTACGAAAGCCACCGGCGGGCCCCAGAAACCGCCCGACGAGAAATAGCGAGACACGTTGGTGACGACCCCATTATGTCACCACCCCAACCGAGACAGGCATTTCAGCAACGACCGCCACCACGCGTGGTCAAGAGGGACACTTCGCCCGAAGGTGCCGTAACCCCTGGAAGCTGTTCTGTTGGGAGTGCGGCCTGGCCGAGTTACGGACAATAGAGTGCTGCCGAAGGCGTCAGGGAAACGAAAGAGGGCTTCAGCAGGGGACCGGCGCGATGAAGCCCCCGAGTACAGCGCCGGACAACCAATAATTTTGAGCCAGGAACGCGGCCGCCTCTGCGCCCTAATCTCGTTCGGTGGAGCGCCCGCGGAAGCCGTCATCGACACAGGTGCCTCGAGAGGTTCGCGTCCGCCAGCGTGGCGGAGCAATTGGTTAGCTTGGGGAGAGGCAAAAAGATAACTGTGGCCATAGGAATCCTTATGGCCGATGGCACCAGGAACCACATATCCGAGGCCGTGAGGACCGTAGCCCGCCTTGGGCAAACGATCCACAACGCCGTTCTGCATGTCATGCCTGGAGCAATTTACGACATCATTTTGGGCCTGGACACACTAGGGGGAATGGGAGCTATGGTGTCTTGCGGCGGACACCGCGTCGTATTGACGGCCGAACACCAAGCACCGAGCACCCCGAACCACCCCGAACCACCCGTCATGACGAACCATCGCCCACCAAGGATCAGAAAAGGGAGGCGCCGTACAAGACGACGGTTCGCAAGGGAGAGGGTCGAGAGAATAGAACACGCATACGCGATTTTCTAGCCGAAGAACTGAAAAAATTCGAGACTATGAGCGGAGTAGCCACAGTTGGAGAGCACCGGATCATCATGATTGACGTACGCCCCATCAAACAGCGGTACTTCCCGCGCAACCCTGCAATGCAATCTGTCATCGATGAGCTACTCACGAAAGGATGTATCGAGCCGTCTCGCAGTCCGCACAGTGCACCGATCGTACTAGCCCAGAAGAACGGCAAATGGTGCCTATGTGTGGACTACCGTCAACTCAATGCCCGATCAGTACCGGACGCATACCCCTTGCCGAGGATACAGCACATATTGGACAAACTGCGCCAGGCGAAGTACATCAGTAGCTTAGACCTCAAGAACGGGTACTGGCAGATACTTCTGGAGCCCAAAAGCCGCCCGTACACAGCCTTCACTGTACCGGGACGCGGCTTGTTCCAGTGGCGCGTCTTGCCGTTCGGCCTACATTCCGCCCCCGCCACATTCCAGAGAGCGTTAGACCAAGTCATTGGCCCGGAAATGGAGCCCTACGCGTTTGCCTACCTCAACGACATAATCGTCATAGGCTCCACCTTCGACGAACACGTGAAACACTTGCGAGAGGTACTCCGACGACTACAGCGGGCCAACCTGCGCATTAACCCCGAGAAGTGCGACTTTTTTAAAAGGGAGCTCCGGTACTTGGGCCACGTCATTAGTGACAAGGGCATACACACCGACCCCGACAAAGTCGCCGCCATCAAGGAACTAAAACCACTGACCAACGTGAAGGAGGTACGCCAATACCTTGGGATAGCTTCCTGGTATCGCCGGTTCGTACCCGACTTAGCTACGTTAAGCCCACCACTCACCGCCCTCCTGAAGAAGGGCAAACACTGGAGGTGGGGAACTGAACAACAGGAAGCGTTCGACGTGATCAAAAGAGAACTCACTGAGGCCCCCATCCTCGCGTGCCTAGATTTCAGCAAAAAATTCACCCTGCAGACGGACGCGAGTAATTTCGGCCTAGGGGCAGTACTCACACAGGAGTTGGAAGGCGGTGAACGAGTAATCGCATACGCAAGTCGGAAGCTTAATAAGGCAGAGATCAATTATTCGGACACGGAAAAGGAATGCTTAGCCATAGTCTGGGAATACGCAAAATGAGGCCTTATCTGGAAGGATACCTGGAGTTGCAACAACACGCATTCGACATCGGGTCGCGACAATCACTAGAAACGCTACTACGAACAACAGTGGCGGAACAACGATGCAAGCGGTGGCACAGACGGACCAATGAAGTGCGTACCAACCCGGAGAAATAGGCCGATTACATGATACAGGAGGGGCAGCTCTACCGTCGTATCCCGTGTCGATCCCAGGACGAAGAGGCAGTCCCCTGGAAACTGTGTGTGCCCAACCCCCTCCGTCGACGAGTACTGCGGGAGAACCATGACATACCAAGCGCGGGACACATGGGTATCCGTCGAACAGTAGCACGGATTGCCAATCCGTATTATTGACCAGGAATGTTTCGCGACATAAGCCGGTACGCCCATCAATGTGAGTCCTGCCAGAAGTATAAGGAGGCGCAACACAAACCAGCCGGTAAGATGCTCTCGAAGGTCGCACAAGAACCTTTCGCCACGGTGTGTGCCGACTTCATCGGACCCCTACCACGGTCCACGCATGGCAACACCTTGCTACTTGTGTTTTTCGACCGATTTAGCAAGTGGGTCGACTTGGTCCCCATGAGACAGGCAACAGCGAAAGGACTTCGCCGCGCGTTTAGGGAGCGTATTCTCGCCCGATTTGGTGTACCCAAGGTCTTCATCTCGGACAACGGTGTACAGTTTATTAGCACGCTGGCAGCGTTACCTCCAGGAGGTGGGGGTACGCCAACAATTTACGGCACACCCCGAGAAAACCCGACGGAACGCGCCAACCGCACTGTAAAGCGAATTATTGCACAGCTTACGACGACACAACATAGGCGGGGGGATGACCTCCTCCCAGAAATCACACTCGCCGTAAATACGAGCGTCACAGGCTCCACAGGATACGCCCAGCGTTCCTAGTGCAAGGACGGGAACCACGACTACCAGGAGCACTCTTCGACGAAATAAATGTCGGAACAGGCGAAATAGCTCCGACGGCCGAGGGAAAGTCCACAAGGATGCAGGAAGCATTCAGGATCGTCAGACAAAATATGGAACGTGCCGCGACCGATAAAGCGCGCCACTATAACCTGCGCCGCCGGGAGTGGAGACTAAAAATCGGCGAGCTGGTCCATCTATCTAAGGCAGCAGAGGGTTTTGGGGCGAAACTAGCCCCAAAATATGCCGGCCCCTACCAGATACTCCGATACTTTTCCCCGGTAATCGTGGAGCTACGAAAGACGGAAGACGGGAGGACAAGAACAGCGAACCTTGCCGAACTGAAGGCGTACAAGGCGGCCGAAACACAACATCTTAGCAACACGGAAAAGGGGGGAGAAAACCATAAAAGAAATTAAATTAAATTATTACTCCCAAAGAAAAAAAGGAGAAAAAAGGAGAGGAATTTAAAATAAAATAAATAAAGTTAGCAAGACCGTCGCATCAGTGGAGACCGTCATTCGATCGTCAACTAGCGAACCAGCCACACGTGAACAAACGAAAGAATTTTACAAAAGGTGAAAACCAATCAACGATGAACATGGAAGAGCAAAATGGAGAAGAGTGGCCATGGCGGCGCAAAAACGCGCGCACATGCTGAGGATATTCCAGCAACCACCGGAGGCAGAAACACCACCGCCACCACCACGACCCACGGAGCCTCCAACACCTCTACCTTCACCGCCACACACACCAGTATCACCAGAGGTAGCACCACTGTCATCGTCACCGCCCCGAGCACCAGCACCGTCCGAAACAGCGTCGCCACGACAAGGCTCGTCGAAAACATCAAGGGAACAGACAGTCATTCCTGCCGAAGAAGCCGATGGACCAGCGCTGGACCAGTTCCCAGAAATTGGTGAGAGGGTCCGGAAAGCCCTCCATGACATCAAGGAGGAGATCTGCAGGTCCCAAGTGAGGTTCACCACGGCAAGCCACCGAGTAACCATATACCGGTAGGGCACTCGTATAATACCGAAGCACAGCAAAATTTAAGCCCGCCGAAGAGGGGGGAAGTGTGAGGACTAAATATCCACGGAATTTAGCCCCCACGAACGCCGCCCCCTACACAGCAGCAATGACTACAACAGAAATTCCCACGACAGCCGGTTCTACGTACCGGAATGACGCGGGTTTTACCC
>NW_016166018.1:0-25558 GCF_001687245.7 Rhagoletis zephyria | reverse complement strand
CGCATTTGAAGGTAAAATTTTTTTCACTTCTTTTCATGGACATTTTTTTACCCTGGTGCATTTGGAAAAAGGGAAAAACTGCGGAAAAAGGGGAAAACTGCGGAAAAGAGGAGGACTGTGAAGATGATCGTGAAGATCACTTCAAGAACAAGCCGATGACCACTTTGTGAATTAGAATGGAACAGAGAAATATTTTAAACTGTTTCAAAGAACTAGTTAAAGCCCATAGCCTAGTGATGGGAGATAAAATAATATTTATTAATTTTAATTAAGCCAATATACATATAAAATTACAATCAAAATTTGTAGTTAGATGACGCGGAATTACCTTAAATTTTATTTAATAGCAAAAATAATAGATACCTACATGCTTATGAAGATTTTCTCGAGTTTCAAAAAATTATATATATTGCAATGACTGTATACGGAATATCTTAAAAATGTTTAATGTTATAGCAAAAACCTTAAATTTCTCATTCAAAATCAACTCACCGCATTGTTGGCGACAGATTTTTATCATCAAAAGCGGATCTATCTTAAGAACAACGTGTTCTTGAGTTCTAACAACACAAATACAAGCATACTTACGTATATAATAGAAAAAGAGAGAGAACAAAAAAGGCTAATAAAGTGTCGCAAAGCGGAGCAGAAGTGCCATGAATTTTAAAAATATTGTGCGTTAGTTAATTTATTATTTGCATATGGACAGTTAAACATAAATATTTGTAGTGACATTTGTGTGTAAATGTAAATCTAAGACACTTGCTATATATGCGTGCGTGTGTATGTACATTTGGACCCTAAATCAAAAAAAGTCACAACTCAAAATTTTTCAAATTTTTTTCCCCCATAATATCTTCCAAACTTTAACCAAAACCGTGTAAATCACAGTTTCAAACTTTATACAAATTTAGGAAAATTCAATAGGTTTGTAGCCCATTTTAGTCTTATAAAGTGCAAGTTTCAAGCGGCTAAAAATCGCGTTTACTTTTGAGAATTTTTTTTTAGACAACTTTTTCGGGTTTTTTAATATAACAAGAACGATTTACAAAAACTTGCGTGGATATTTTGAAATTTTATTTGCTGACGGTCTCCCCCGTTTTATTTCATAAGAAATTCATACTTATATTAAAAAAAGTGCAAAAATCCGTCACCAAAAAAAAAATTCTCAAAAATCAGCGCGACTAAAATGTATGGGCTACAAAATTGCAAACCCAATAATTTTCTAAAAATTCGGAATAAAAAGTGGAAATTTTGACGAATTTTTTTGTTGAATATTCCTAAATTTTGCATAAAGTTTGAAACTGTGATTTACACGGTTTTGGTTAAATTTAGACGATCTATTCATATAAAAATAACAAGAAAAATTTAGCTGGAAAAATATTACGAAAATTAAAAAAAAAAAACAACAAGTGGTCATTTGTTTGAGTCTCTGTATAATTTATAGACCGTTCGCTCCATGCACTTTTTTTATGGGGAGAAAAAAGTTTTGAAAAATTTTCAGTTGTCCTTTACGCTACTTAGTATAATAAATGAAAACTAAAAGGGCATGCCTCAGGCTGCACCTAATTTGTTTTTGTTTTTGAAATGCCGGTTGGGCTATCCTGCCTCTCAGTGGTAGTTTAAAAATTGCATTCACTTTAAAAGCTGTCTTGAAAAGTAATACCCACGCCAGTCCAGTCCAAGCAAACGAAACAACTCAGATTTATTCCTAAGCAAGAACTATCACTTCGGTAGCTTCTTCGGAGGGAAATATTTATTTTACGCCGTTTAAACAAAAGCAATTGCAAACACGAGGCGTTTAGGATTTTTTCTTCTCCTTTGTTCGTTTTGATTGCCAGTATTTTGCTGAGAAAATTGCACCGCTTAAGCTTATGAATTAATACTAGTTTTTGTAACATATTTAATTAGTTTTCTTTGTTTTTGCTTTTGTTCTTGGTGTGTGATGAATCATTGTTGCTGTAGTTGAATTAGTTTTATTTGGCGCAGAATTATATTTTCACACCCTAGTTGCTTCCGCATCCGCAAATATGCATAGAAGCATAGCTTATGCTTAGCCACATACAAATGTATGTAGCATTTTTCAGCTATTTAAAGAACAATTTATTAAGTTTTGCCTTTGAGAGATGCTTTTGTTGTGGCATTCCTCTAAGTTGTGCGCGTTTTATCAGTTGGATGAAGAAGATTTTTTTGTGCATTGCCTTATATACTTTTTTTTTTAATTATAATTGCATTTTATATTACAAAGATTCTGTTAATTCCAATAAAATCCTGCTTCAAATTTAATTTACTGTTCTGACTGAAAATTACTTAGATGCTGCAATGTATCTAACATAAGTATCCATATCGATTGGGTTAAGAAGATGAAAAGTTGCTAACAGTTAATCACTACATATGTACATACATACATGGCAGTATGCATGTATTAATTTATGGTTGCTACTCTTGCACAGCTGTCCTTATAAGTTAATGTTAATTGTTCAATGATTTTTATTTTATTCAGAATGATTTGCATTCTGTAAGTGCATATTGTTGGATTGTTTATATTTTTAAAAGTGTGCATTTACCTAGATATACACATAATTAGTTTCCCACAATAATTCATCCGAGCGCTGTGCTAACGAAGGTGACGAGTCAATAATAGCGATCGATAGATAGGTCATGTGATGCGTCAGTCCGTGCCTGATATGTGGCGCTAAACATAAATTGCTGTGAAGAATTAAGCATATCGCCGCCAGCAATCACCTACCTGTATGAAGTGAACGTACTTATCTTCTTGATGTTTGGCGCTCTTCTGTGCCAACTGACGCCAATTAGAAATGCTGAGTGAAGTCTAATCCTCATCCATCTGGTCTTTCCATCGAAGAGAAGGTCACCCTCTTCCTCTGCTACCACCAGCGGTATCGGAGTTAAATACTTCCAGGCCTGGAGCGTCTTTGTCCATTCGAACGATAAATCAGTAACTAACGAAGCGAATGTATCAAAATTTATATTTGCAATAATTCTTTAGCAAAAAATACGTTTTTAACAAATTTTTAGAAAATGAGCGTGG
Organism: Rhagoletis zephyria; assembly: GCF_001687245.7. Lineage (NCBI taxonomy): Eukaryota > Metazoa > Arthropoda > Insecta > Diptera > Tephritidae > Rhagoletis > Rhagoletis zephyria. The sequence goes on along the minus strand of NW_016166018.1, from coordinate 22,506 downwards.
CCTCGCCCATCTACGGCTACATATGTTGTACTATATATATTGTACTTGCCGCATAAAAGCAAGACCTAGAAAATTTTTGAAATCGGACTAAATTTACGCCCGCTTTTAATATAACGGTAAATTTAAAAAATGCTGAAACTTCGATATTTCGAAATTTAAGCACGCTAATTTACTCAAAGTTAATACTCACAACAATATTTTGAAAAGAGATAACATTATTATGGCGTTTTGTATAATGGGCGTGGTACTGTTCACTTAAAACTGTAAAAGTTTATCTCATTAAGTCTAATTAAACATACCATCGAAGATGTCTGAATAAGGGGTAAAACCTCCCCTGCTTTCCATATAGCCTTAGTTTTCGGAAAGATGGAAGAACTATATTTAATAGACGCGCCGGGTATTTAATGTTCGGCTTCGTCCAAACTTAGAGTTTTATAATTGTTTAATTTAATTTTCTCTTAATTTTAAAATTTTTTGTTTTATAAAGCAATATACATACATATATATACTTTGTTCAATTTCCTTTTAATATTTTGATTTAAATTTTTATCTTTCGTTAATTTAATTTCTAGATTTTATTGTTTTAAGAAGAAAGCAATTTTTTCATTTAGTTTTTAGAAACTTTTACTTTTTGATTTTTTAATAAATTTTGTTTTCTCTTTTTTAATTTATTTTTTCTTTCCTCTTTAGGTTTAATTAATTTGTAGAAGCTTGTTTTATTTGATTTAAAATTTTTAGGTTTAATTTCGTTTTTAGATTTTCTTGTGTTAAAAAGAAAAGTATTTTTATAAAATTTATTTTAATTGTTAGAAACTTATAAATTTTCTTCCTGTTTTAAATTAAATTGTTTCTATGTAAACTCATTTTAAATACCATTAAATCTTTATAAACTTATTTTATTAAGTTTGAATTTTTTAAATTAAATGTTTAGAAAATATAATTTTTTTTATAATTTTTAGTTTATATCGTTGCAAAAAGAAAAAAAAATATATATTTTTTTTTGATTTCAATTACATCTTAGAAACTGTATTGCTAAGAGATGAACAGACTAAAGCTCCATATATATGTAGGTCTTTCGAAATTCAGAAACAAGCTTTCAAGATAATTGCCAGAATCTATCGGAAGGCTTTTGTGTCTTTTGAAAGACTATGGTGAATTGAAAGACAGTTGCCAGAATTTAGCTTAGACTTAAAGGCTATGCCGCACAGTGTGGAAATTGCACTTTTTTCGTGACAAATTCTAATATCTCAAGAACGAGAACAGCTAACGAAAAGAGTTTAGTAGCATTCTAAAGCTTTTGAGAGGGGGAATTCAGAAAATATAGTTTCTTTAGGTACAAAAAAAATTACTTTGACCTTCAAATGACCTTCAAAGTTAGGGTTCTAATTTTTGTTTCCGTTTTTGGCCTGAAAACAGTATGCATTGAACCTTTTAAAAAGTTTTAAACACATATTATTGCTGTTATTGCGTCAAGGAATCCATTTCCACGGTCGCAGGAACCGAAAAATGCACTAAAAAAATTTGTTAAGAGTTCAATACATCCTTTTCTAGGCCAAAAATTGATAAAAAAATCTAAATTTATAATTTTAAAGCTCATTTGGAAGGCCGCATTGAATAACAAAATTACCTTGACCTTCAAAAGTGAAAATTTAGATTTTTTGTCTTTTTGTACTTAAAACCAGCATGTAATGTATTCATAAAAAATTTAAAATACATTTTGCGGACCATGGAAATGGATTCCTCGATGCAAGAGCTGCAATAATATTTATGTGCCTAAAACTTTTTAAAAATTTCAATGCACAATATTTTCTGGTCAAAAAAGGAAAAATAATTGAAAACCCCCTCCCTTTGAAGGTCATCTTCAAAGTCAGGCAAATTTTTTATCCAAGGAAACTATTTTTCGTGAATTCACTGTGTGCCGCCAATCGAGAAGGAGAATTGGTAATGAATGCCCTCTCTTTGAGAAACGATAATGTTAGGACTAGCCTTCCAGGACTATGAGGTAATAATTTTAAAAAAACGTTAAAATATATGTACATACATAATTCTTAATTCGTTCGTAATTCGCTTACTTTTTTATAACTGGTACAATTGTGTTTAAATCTGTGAGAGTATTGTGTGATCAATATGATTTCTGTAGAAATAGTGTTTCAGCTAATTATTTGTTAAATATATAATTTGTCAAATACATAAATATTTTTTTCAACTGCAACATTATTTATTTTCGTGAAGCAAATGCCAAAATATGTACTCTCTTGTCGGTAACTATAAGGCAACGTACACTTTTTCAAAATCTTTTGCCCACGGTTTTCCATTCTACATAGTAACTATTTCGGAGTATTTTGCTGTTTTTGGTTCACTTTATTTCTTTTTATTTTTAATTTTTAATTTTTAATTTTTTTTATATTTTAGTATTTTTTTTTTTTTTGTTTTGAGTGGCACAGATATTTCCGCATTTTTGGCTATAAATCGACATTTGCTTTTGTAAACATTTTCTGGCATGTTTTTGGTTGCGCAGCGCTTTATTTTGGCAATAATTTGCCTTTTTCGAATTGCCAATATATTTCATAATTATCTGCTACACTTGTGATTGGTTTCTTGTTGTTTCTATTGTTATAACTGTGGTTGGTGTAGCCCATTCATTTTGCACTGTTTGCAACAAATCGTGCGTCGCATTTGTGCGATTTTGCTTTTTTTTGTTGTTTTTTTGCGCCATTCAAAAGTCATCAGCAACAGTTTAACAGAATGTTTTGGCAGCAGAGTGTGGATTGTTGCTTGCTGGCGCGCAACTCATGCACATACATACATACATACATACAACAAAAATAGGTAGTTAATTTTCTGTTTGCAGTGGCGGGGGATTTAAGTGCACTTGTTGCTGTTGTCGTTTTCGATGTTTTTGCCGCTGTTGGCGCTTTGTTTTCATAAGTCAAGTTCAATTTGGTACAAGTGTTTTTGGCTGGATCGTGTTTTCTTGTTGCTATTTGTTTAACTGTTATTATTGTTGTTGTAGTTGCGGGTCTGTGTTAGTAGTGGTGTTGTTGAACATTGTCTTTAAGTGGAATTAAGTTATTAAGCGTTATGATTGTTTGTTTTAGTGCTGGCGATACATGAGCAATTACACGATCTAATGCAGATAAGACAAATGTAAAAATCATGACTATAATGGATGCGATTTTGTTTCTTACATACATACATATATTGAATTTTGAATCGATTTTGTAGAAAAAGGATGTCAAAATAACATATTAGGTTCGCAAATTAGTTTGAAATTAACCTTTGCTAGGCTGCCTATCAATTACCATTTCAAAATGTTAGAACAATTTTTTGAGTTGGAAATCCAAATATTATTGACATGTGTGTACATACATACATATACTTGCTCTCTAAATAGTTGGTTAGTCATTGCGAATCAGGTAAAGAGTGGTTGTAGCCCACGCCTCTTTTTGCTTTGCCTTCCGCGTTGTGTTAATATATACTTTAACCACACTTCCGGATGCACATTTCGAGGTCTCGGTAAATACTACACATGCCTATGCGTAAGAATGTATACATGTATACATATATTTTTGAAAATCGTAATTTATTTCATAATGTGTGGGGAAAAAAAATTTTACTTCTTAGGTACTTATGTAGTATCTAAAAAGGTTTGTTTTGCAAGCTTTTTGTACCAATTGGAGTTCATTTGCAGTAAATGAAGATTTTTTAATTCACCACCAAGGCGACTGGATTTTTTCAAATTATTTATTTTTCATATTATAATATCAATTCAGATAAGAATGCGATAATTTAAAAGAAAACTCCAAATTACTCCCTAAAACGGGGCGCTCCCAGAAGTGCTTGACCTCTCGACGAATATAATAAAACAATTCCGAAAATAGTTTTTATTTTTCAGCATAGTCTCTTTTTAGCTCAATACTTTTTTCCCAAAAGATGTTCAATAACTTCGTAACTTCGATACCTTTTGTATAGAAAGAAGCTCCTTAAAATAGCTTTTAATCGTATTGTGGGCGAATCTTTTACCACCGTGCCATTTTATCAGGTTTGGAAAAAAGAAGTTAATACCTAGTAAAAAAAGTTTTAAAACGAGCTTTCTAAATGAAATTACATTTGAAATATGAACAAAATCAGACTATAAATACGTGTTTTTCAAACACTCCGACTCCTGCGCCACCTAGTGGATAAACTCATCTTTCGGGTTGCATTGTCATCGGGTTCTGAGCTAGGCTTTCAAGTCTCTAGCTGATAGCGAATGATAAATACATAAGAATTACTAACTTTGGAATCGAAACAAATTAGTTATCGAAAGCTATCAAGTTACTGAAATTTATCGAATATTACGGACAGTTATCGAGCTATAGAAATGGGTTTATGGGTTTATCGAAATTTGTGAAGATAATGAAATGTATCAAGTTATCGATATCTATATTTATAGAGTAAACGAAATTCAACGAATTATTGCAACGCATCGAGTTCTTTCAACTTAACGGGCTATCGATATTTATTGATTTACTAAAATTTATCGAGTTTTCGAATCGAAATGTTTCGATTTTTTTAAATATATAGAGTTAGCGAAATTCTAAGGTTATATAAGTTATCGAGTTGTTACTGCTTATCGAATTTTATCGTTTTACCAGTTATCGAGATTTGTCGATAGCTTTCGAAATTACCTGCGTTATCGAAATTAATAGAGGTATGCAAAGTTAATCGAGTTATGGCGAGATATTTTTTAATTTTTTTAGGCGCAAAAATAATGTAAAACGCGTATCGAATTTCGCAAATTTTAATTTTTTTTTATTTTCGGGCACCCAACGAGAACAATGGATTAATGAATGGATTAAATGGATTACCCTTGAAATAATAAAATTTACTAAAAATATCTGGAGCGCTGCAAAACTATTATGAAAATAGTGCTCAAAGCGGAAATACGTGTTAAAACTTAATTTTTCAATTTTATTGTTTTTATTAATCAAAATGAATGGACTATAAAAAATAGTTAAAAAAAAGTATTCGAAGTGCCTCAACCGAATTCGCAATGAAATAATAAATAAAAGAGTATGGCAAACAAGAGCAAAATGACATATTTTCTCACCAAATATAAGTCAAATGCCTAGAAAAAACAATGGAAAAAAATAAAGCAGAGACAATAAAATGGAAAATATGGGCAGTAAAGGGGCTATGCGTATACCCGCGTATGTACATATGCACTTATGTACCTGCAGTACATGTACAGCTCACGTTCCACGCATAGCCATTGATGATGTGAATTTAAATCGCTACAATTCACAAAAAATAAAAATGAACACAAAAAAATTGAAAATGATAGTAAAAAACTGAAACTTACCGAAATTTAAGCAGAAATGCCTTTTTTGCGTTGCTATTTTTGTTGTTGGTATTTTTGTGATTGTGCGAAGTCAATGGCGCTCTGGCAATTACTACGCATGAATTGGTTAAATTTGCTTGGCCAATTGGTGGATGTTGTAAAGTGAAGCGTAAAGCTTAAGGTCACCGTCAAATAGACAGACAGTCATATATATGTATGTATGTGTACACGCATGCAGACAAATGAACAGCCAGTGATAAACACACGCAAGAGTTAATTGCCGGTAAATTCAAAATACTCGTACGCAAGCTTCTGTTGAGGTGAATAACCAAATTTCGTGCATTCATGCAAGCGGCGAGCTGTCGAAAATTGTTGGCAAAGTCAGAAGCATGTATGTATGTATGTATGTATGTGCATATCTATATATCTACAGTGCTGGCCACATATTTAGTGACACAAATTCTTTAAAAGTTTTGACTATTTATTTTTTATTTTTATAACAAAAAAATCAAAATTGCAAATTTTTTAATCAAAATTTCTTACAATGTTAGTATATAAAGATGCAATTTTAAAGTTTGTAAGAAATCGCCTTGATCTTGAGATTTTCTTCCACAAAAAACAATTTTCCAACATTAATATCAATAATATAAAAAAATCAAACAATATTTTAATTAAATAAAAAGGCCCATAAAACTGCATACTCGAATTTTTTCTAGAAATTCCTTGTTAAAAAATTTGAAATTTTGATGACAATTTTTTAAATTTTGTCGATTTTTTTTAAATCTTGTACAAGCTTTGAAACTTTCATTTTCCGCCCATTTTCGTTGTAGTATAAACCACATTGTGGTACAAAACAAAAAAAAAGGTAAACATTTTTTAAGAAATAGTGTCTATAAACATGTGACCACCACTGTATATGCAATGCGCCGGTTATACATGCATACACGCATACATACATATTTTTATGTGATTGTGGTTACAAATGGAACGTCATCATTACGAATTAAAACAAATGCATACAAATATTAATATTCGGAGTGGAAACCCAAAGCAATTGTGAAATTAGTGATTGAAATTAAATAAATTTTATAGAATTACCTTAGAGTTGTTACGTGTGAAATAGCTGCACAAAAAACTTACATAAGATTTACCTTCCCTAATCTCACAAAACATGAATGAAATAAGTACTGTTTATAGGCGAACGAGACTGGAACATAGTGATTTCTGAATATATTCTTTATTAGCAACACTGACAGCTATACCTTATTTAATTTAATTTAATTTTGGATTTTGTCTGTCTTGTGGCTATTGCAGAATAGGTTAGGTTGAAGTGACTGCCAGTCACCCCAATACCACACCTACGCCTTTAAATTGTGGGCTCGTTGTGATACCACGCGGATCCTACTCAAACCATAGTGTGGAGTTCGCAAAAACAAAAATTTCACGTGTTCTTACTTCGGCCATGTCGGTTAAACCATCGAGAAGTTCTGAGCCTCTGAACTTACGTTTTCTTTTACAAAGTGCAGGTTTATGGGTCTTATTCATTTCTGCAGCTTCTGCAGAAGTCGTCGTGGAAAACCCCTAAACTTTCTGCGTGCCTTTAAATGGCAACCTGGCCTGTTAGCAGAACCACGGCTGCGGCTAAGTCCCCTCAGCTCAGCATGTGGAGATCGTTCGACCGTTTTTCGTTCCATTTTGGCCACTCACTGTGAACCACAGAAACCTCATTGACTATATTTCATGGAACCATTTTGAAGCTCTTATGAAGCGTTGGATTGCTTTTATGCCTACACGGGGTAGCTTCGTAAGAGAGCTAAAGAAGTGTTTTCCTAAAAAGCCAGAACTTAGCTAAAGATGGGCAACTGCAAAAGAAGTGTTCGACTATTTCTTCCTCTTTCTCATCTATGTAACTTCTATAAAATCCTTGTGAGAATACTCCTAATCTAGAAGAGTGCCAGCCAAATAGCCAATGACCGATTACACAGCCCATGGCCTTCGAAATGCCCTCTCTTGGAGGCTGAGGAGTTCTTCTGTTTTTTCTAGCTGTTCTACAAGTGCCCGCATCTAACCATGGCCTATTGGCCTCTTGGATAATGCTATTGCTAATCATTAATTTGCAGGTTGCCTTGGGTATCCTAATTCTACCTCTGTCATCACACAGTGGAAGGTTAGTACTTTTCCTGGCTAGTCGTCGGCTTTGCCATTTCCTGCAATATCTCTATGTACCGGGACCCATATGAAGTTGACCTTGAATACTAATGTCACTTAGGGCGGTTTCATTGATTTTATGGCTGTCTGAGAAGATATTTATTGTTGGCTTTGTTATGGTGTGTGTTTAAAGGGCATACTTTATGACTACAACCTCTGGCTGAATGACGTTGCAGTTGTCCGGAGTGAAGATGACATACCAATAGATCTTAAATCCTTATTGTTAGTATGGGATGTGTTTCCCTCCTTGGAGATAAAAAATAACTCTTAACCTTTGTCAGGTCACTGTAATGTAGTTCAGAGTCAGGACTCCCCTACAAATAGCATACAGCTTTTTTGAGCTTAACTTCAAAGACTACTGCAGGTGAATAGGTGAAAGATCACCTGGAAGTTCTGCCGTAACTGGCTGACCACTATATTCAGTGCCTGCTCAGTGGCGCTTGGAAAGTGTGTGCTCAGAAGAAGGTCCATCGAAGTCACATCAGGCCTTAACAAGAGAGTGATTACCTCTCTCTTACCTTAGATTAGAGGCTCTTGTAACTTTTAGAAAATCTACATTCGGTTCTTATTAGCCTCAAGTTTGCCCAGCGCTGGTATATAACGTTAAAATGATTAAAGTTAGCAAAAATTCCTTTCGCTCTAAATCGTCGTAGTAGCATTATGATCTACACCACTGCTAATGGATACCAATGAACTTGTCAGTTGGATTGGTATTTTCGAAATTAGTATTCATACTTTATATGCTCACTCGTAATTGGCTGCCCCACTCGTGTGATGACCAACTTGACCGCCAGCAAGGTTCGGTGCGTAAATGTGCGACAGCGAATGCTACAATTAAATACTTACAAAAGTACACACTTATGTACATAAATATTTTTGATTGAGTTTCAATTGACTATAAACTATTTATTTAGAGATAATTGTTTTTGTTGTGCGTTCCCTGTTAAAATGTGTGTATTTTGCTGCTAAGACTTTTTTGAAAAGTCGTTGACATTTTACCGCAAAGTTGTTAAAGAGATTTATTTATTTTTTCTATTTTACTGTAAAGTTTACTGACTTAATTTCAATCAAACGCGCCCTCGAAGAGAATGCAATTCGATTTCTTATCATAAATTAATGAGTAAATAAATAAACTTGCTAAACTACTTTTTACGTCAGATCATAAATAGTTGATTTTTTATAATCGTAAAAAATGTTATACAGAAGAAATGATTCATTAAATTTAGCAAATTTTTGCGTTTTGTGGAGTATATAAAAACATGCAAGATATATTTACAAATACACACAATTAGGCTTAAATCTTTACTTAGTTACTTACCTTGCATTATATTCATACCCTGCGACTGGTTTACCTTAAGGTCTTGATAAGTCACTGGTTTAAATGTTCGCTGTTGTTTTTCATCACTTCAAACTCTACAAAAATCGCGACAATTCGTATTGATTCATCAACTTCCGATTTTAGTTAGTAATTTTATGTTTTGTTTTTTTTACGGATTTACTTCATTGAATGCTGACACTGAAATTCTCTTGTTATTGTTACAAATTAAATGCTGTTTTAGTGTTTGGTTTTACCTTTGATTCCAATGCTTTTTGGTTGAGGTTATTGAACGCCCTTTCGTTTTTTTTTCGGCTAACTCTTTGTGGTTGTGTCTTCTGTTACGTTTCTCATTACTGTATTTTAGTACTTTAAAGGACATTTGCATGACTTGCTTGCACGTTGGCTGTATTACACGGAGTCAGACATAATTTTGCGAAATTCAAAAACAACCTTGGCAAATTCTTGATTTTCTTCTGCGGATTATTAAATATTGTATAATTTTAGCAGAATACGAGTGACGCGTATTCTAGAGTATGTATTATTAACCAGTGTTACCGGTTTTCCATTAAGCGTTGATTAAAATAAAATTCACCGAAATTTCGATGTTGTGAAATATTTTGATCGCACTCTAAAGTACTGTTTGTTTAATGTGGCAGGCGATAACTCACTTTTGATACACAAATAATAAGCCCTTCTTCTTTGTTTACTTAAGAAAGGCTCTGTTTGCTAAACTGAAAAATATACATAGGACGCAACAACAAATTTCTTTAGGCCCATGCGGACCGTAGTCGCAACAATGTAGTGATCCGAATTGATATTGGCTCCGCAGAAAGAATACGCGTTGGTTCTTTGATCAGTGTTTCGATAATGGTGACTACTTGAATTAAAACCGTGTTAGGTGGCGCAACGAAGTCGATTAGCCTTTTTCCGATGTTGGAGGTGTGTACGCGAAGGTTTTCGACATCCAAATATGTCTTTCCGCCAATTCTAGCGTAAAGGTTGCCAAGTACAATTTTAACCAGGGATTGTAATCATTATTTTAATATTTTAAAATTTGCGATCAATAAAAATAATAAATTTTTGAGTTTTATTGTATTGTTCAGAAATAAAAGTTATTTATCGAGTTTAGTTTTTGTTGGTGAAAAATAAAAATAATTTTGCGAAAGCAATTTAAGCGAAAGTGATTTTAATTTTTGAAATTTTATATGGAAATTTACAGATAATAAAAAATCATTTTCCATTCAAGTTGCTGGTGACCCGGCAGTAATTGTGAGTTTTATTTTTATTTTTTTGACTAAAAAACAATTATTTTTTTAAATTAAATTTTTTTCATCAAAAATAATGATTATTTTTTAAGCTCTATTAGCTAATTTCTAGAACGCTGTTTTCTTTCTCAGAAACAAAAATAATTTTTAGGTTCTTTTTGTATATCGAAAAACTCAAAATCTGCATATCTTCATATAAATTTGTATAAATTAAAAAAAAAAATTTGAATTTTTCGATCCGCGAAAAAAATTAAGTCACAAATTCCAGAAAAAATAAAGGTCAAGGAGTTAGTTTCATTTTTGATCAAAAAATAATAAAACTTAAGATATAAACATTATTTTTGATGAAAAAATAAAACTAACAAAATTATGATTTTTCACAATTCACATACAATTATTATTTCAGAGCGAAGAAACACTAGAAAAATGAGTCTTATTGCTCTGTAAGGTAGTAATTTGTTAATTTCATTTTCTTTTCATTTTTATCTTTTATTGCTTTAAAAAGAAAAAAATGATTTGTTTTATTTAATTTTATTTTAAGTATTTAATTTAGTTTTAATTCTATTTTAGTTTTTTTTTAACTTAGTTTAACTAATTTTATTTAATTAAATTCATTGATATAACTTAATTTATTTTATTTTAAAATAAAAATATATTTTTCTTAATTTTATTTAAATTTTAAGTACAATTTTCTTTTTTTGATTCATTTTGTTTTATTTTTCAAATTTAATTTTTATTTTTTATTGTCTTAAAAGGGAAATATTTGTTTGGAAAATTTTGTTTTTTTTTAAATTATTTTATTAATTTTTGCTTTATTTTAATGTTAATTATTTTTTCCTATTTTCAATATTTTTTTATTTATTAATTTTATGGTTTAATAATATTTATAAATATTTATATTTTTTTAAGTTAGTTTACTTTAATAAAATTTTCTAAATTCTATTGCTAAAAGGCATAACGCTAAGACTTCCTTGTTAGCAGATCTTTGAAATAGTCTTTCAAAAGACAGTAAAGAGCTTTCAAGATAGCTGACAGAATTAACAGTTGTCTTAAGAAATACTTTGATTCGTTTATTTTGAAAGTGACATATGTAATTTCCACCTATTGTGCTTCTACCTGAATGCATTTGCAAATCGTTCTACCATAACAAATTAATGACAAAACTTTTTGGCTTGGGCTAATGAAGTTTAACGAATAAAATACGCGTTCAGATACAGATAAACCATCACCGAAGTCGAACGGCATGAAATGACTTATGCCACTTTCAGAATAAACATCTCATATATTCACTCCCTTTACCTGAAATGATTTCCTAACAAGCAAACATCGCCTCTGTTTAGTCATTCTAAGATAAATTTAGATATCATTTATTCTCAGTGCCAGCAGCTAAGCTGTGATTTTATCACATTGACAAAGTGTTAACATGATTATGGATGCGTGTTAATTTTTCAATTCACGAATTATCTATCCATGAAAATCTAAATGCGGATTCACTTTCAGTGGCGCAGCGACCGAAAAGCAAGGAAATAACGAAAGGAGGCAATAAATTTTCAAGCCAATGATGACAAGCGCAGGAGCACCAAAGCGCTAATGTTTTTGCTGATACATACATACATACATCCGCATTTCTCGAATAATTTTCGTCTTAGTAATTTGAATTGTAATTTGCTCAGATGTTTAGCAGTAATTGAGTGAGCTTATTAATTTGCTGGCTAAAGAGAATAATTGTGGCTATTTAATTTAAATACAGAAAGCAGAAAAAAAAAAATAAAAACAAAATCTTTTATTTTCATAAGTTTGCGAAATTTTGGATTTTTTTTTTTATTGCAGACAGATCGCAAAGTAAGCAAAAATATTGTTTTAATACATTTTCAGCTTCATGAAAAAAAAATTGTAAGTGCGTGAAGCCCAAGAAAAAACGAGAACATAAGAATAAAATCTCCTAAAATTGAAGTAGGCGAAGCTATAGAATTCTTATGTATAACAGCGATAATGTTAATGTATTAATTGCGAGCATAACTCATTTTCAAGGCCATTGCGGAAGCGCAGCATAAACATATTGGTGAGAATGAAAATTTTGTTGCTTTTCTTCGGGGTGAACATGCCTCACAGCAAGCAAAACAATGAGTTGCTAAATAAATATCTGTTTGGTACATATACATATACATACATACATGTAATACATTAGACTGCCTCGGCCTTACAAAAAAAAAAATTGGGAGATCTCCTCATAAAATGCCAACAGGGGCCTTAAAAAATTAAATTTTCTTTAATAAAAAGCGAGATGCCAAATATTATCGGATGAATGCATGCCTGACGATTGGAATTTAAGTGTGCTCCACTAACCTGAGATTTATAACAGAGATGCTGACGGCTCACTGCAGACGACTCGTGACGGTACTGCGATGAGACATCAGAAACTCCACGCCATCTACTCTTGGAATTCGATGCGATTGCGAGAAGAAGACCAACACACCTCGGAAGGATGTGGCGAGGACACTCTCTACCATCGTCGAAACTGCTCGGATTCATCAGAGCACTAGGGCTGGACGATGTGTTGTGATGTTTATCAAATTCCCCCGCCCTTATCTGTCCACCAAAGCTTATTCAGTGCCCAAAGTCTTAGTACATAAAATATCTGTTATATTAAAGTTGAGCCGCCCTAATGTTGTACATAAAAATAGTGCGGTGATACTACAGCTAAAAAAGAAAACTAGCAAACATTCCGTAAAATTAGTAGTGGACATAAAATAATAAATAAAATTGTAAGCTTGTTGTTTCGCCTGAAGCTGTGATTTTGCGCTTCTTCAGCTTCGCTGCTGCGTGGTTGCCATTAAGGTTGTTGATGCACGAGTATGTTTTTCCGTTTGTGCCAAGCAAAAGCTTGTAAAGTGTCAACTCGCCTGGCAATGCGCGTGCAAAAGATGAATGATGCCATTTCGGATGGGTGGTTGCTGATATAATTCAAGCTTTGGACACTAAAAAAAATAAAACAAAAGAATTTCGCACAGAATTTAAGAAAAAAAAATAGGAGACAATACTAGTTGTAGCTAAGGGTATTGTAGGAGCATATTTTTCAGTGTTTTTACTGGATGAGCTTAGCTCATCTCATCTCAGTTGGACGCATAAAAGCGTAAGTGTGGAAATAGTTAAGTGCTTGGAAGCTGCGACTGGAGTGACTTGTATGTAAACAAGTGAATGTTGCTGGCGATAAGCGATGAGCAATTCTTCATTCTGAAACATGTCTACCTGCCCTGCAAATGCATGTATCTATGTGAGTGTGTTTGCATAACGATAAGTAGTACATTAGGTAGGTGTGAGAGCGAATTCTGTGGTCGAAAGCAAACACGAATGTTGAGTACAAAGTGTAGTCGAATGAAGGCGAGAGTGATCTTTTTTAGGAGCCGAGGAACAATTTTGATGCATCTAATAAAGTTGGGTTCAAATCCCGCGTAAACTATGCCGCACTGCTAAACTTGCATGTATGTACATTAGGATGGCTCACGAAGAAATTTGCTATATCCCCAAGTGAATAATATAATTTTGAAAATTAGCTCTGCTATCGAAATATTTTGTCTTAATAAATGGCTTTCGCCAAATTGATCCTGTTGAAGACATATTTGAAAATCAAAGTTTTGAACAGAGAAATGTATAGCAGATATAGGGCTGCTTTTCGACTAACTGGGAAGCTGACCGAATATGGGCGAAAAAATTCGCCAACTATGAATCATTTCTACAGATATTTATTTGAGTTATGGTAAATTTTACTAAAGTGATAGTGAAGGGAACAGTGTCCCGTGTAGAACTCAGTGAGAGTTTTGGGGTGCTCTGTGCCTTAGTTGCGTAGGTTCTTTGAAGCTCCTCTTGAAGAACAGATAAATCGTTTGGCTTGTTTCTGCCCTGGACATTCCATTCAGTGCCTGTTGAACATTTTGTCTACTCATTTATTCATGGTCCCCTTTATGTGTGCTTTGGTGTTCCCGACCAAAAAATATTGTGGTAGCTCCCTGTTTCGCTAGGCAGTCAGCCTCCTCAATGCTATCATGTCCCTCATGCCTCGATACCCATCCTAATAAAACTGTATTCTTGGCTTCAACAACATTTCTGACATTAAGTCAATCACATATGTACTAGCTGAGAACTTATTTTGTGGGACTTCAGTGCCCGTAGGGCTGCCTGACTGTCCGACATATTTCGATGATATGCATAAGGCATTGTCTGCAACGAATACCTATTGCATGAATCTTCGATTGAAATATGGTGGACTAGTCGGCCAATTGCCATAGATTCTTTGAAGTTCAGCCCCAGTTTTATTATGATTTGGGCTACATCCCCTACCAGACTTTTCCCTACCAGACTTTTGCACCCCATTAAAGCTTGATGGTGATTGCATCCACATGATTCTTCCATAGAAGTTAGTTGTCTAAGAAGCTGACGGATTTCATCCACTACTAAGCTCCACCGAAGAGGGGATAAAATCCATCCTTGAGCGCTGCCCGTTTTTGTTAGTAGTTGTACCATCCTCGGTTTTAACAATTCTAATACATATCTGGAGATGACTGGCTGCGCGTTTCCGGCAATGTGCCACCAGTTCGTCTGCCTTTGCAGGAAGTTTGTTGTGGCTCTCCCCCGGAAAATAAGCAGCAGCAAAGACTAAACTTTTGAATCTTCCGTCCATCCGAAGTTTCACCAGACAGACTAGGAAGTAATAAAATCAAGAAATGGTCTTAAGTGTATGTTTGAAGTTTATCAGTGGCGGCCTATTAAATAGGTATAATATTTTGCGTACGAAAAACGAATACCCTACGAATATCTTACTTAAGCACATGAAAAATACCACCACTAGTAGAATGCTGCAAGAAAGAATTGAAATGTTTGCACATTGGTTAATTGAAATCGATAGCAGCGAATTATGGTTTTGCACTGATGCAATCGGCGGTGGTGTTGAAATATGAATAAAAAAAAAAAAATAAAGTACATATCTACACTCTGCTATAAGCATATATATATGTAAATACGTGCAACATGTTGCTGAAGATGAGATGTGTGCAAAAAGCACAAGCGGATTAAAATATGGATAGGTAATAAATAATGATTATGCACTTTTGTTAGTAGAAAACAATNGGTTTGTTGTGGCTTTCCCCCGGAAAATAAGCAGCAGCAAAGACTAAACTTTTGAATCTTCCGTCCATCCGATGTTTCACCAGATAGACTAGGAAGTAATAAAATCAAGAAATGGTCTTAAGTGTATGTTTGAAGTTCATCAGTGGCGGCCTATTAAATAGGTATAATATTTTGCGTACGAAAAGCGAATAGCCTACGAATATCTTACTTAAGCACATGAAAATTACCACCACTAGTAGAATGCTGCAAGAAAGAATTGAAATGTTTGCACATTGGTTAATTGAAATCGATAGCGGCGAATTATGGTTTTGCACTGATGCAATCGGCGGTGGTGTTGAAATATGAATAAAAAAAATAAATAAATAAAGTACATATCTACACGCTGCTATAAACATATGTATGTAAATACGTGCAACATGTTGCTGAAGATGAGATGTGTGCAAAAAGCACAAGCGGATTAAAGTATGGATAGGTAATAAATAATGATTATGCACTTTTGTTAGTAGAAAACAATAAAATCGCGAAAATAATATTAATATAGAAAAATTATAAATACATACACTGCCGGCAAAAAGTATTGGCAGAGCAAATTTTTCACAATATATGGAATAATTTTTTTTCTAATANTATGTAAATACGTGCAACATGTTGCTGAAGATGAGATGTGTGCAAAAAGCACAAGCGGATTAAAATATGGATAGGTAATAAATAATGATTATGCACTTTTGTTAGTAGAAAACAATAAAATCGCGAAAATAATATTAATATAGAAAAACTATAAATACATACACTGCCGGCAAAAAGTATTGGCAGAGCAAATTTTTCACAATATATGGAATAATTTTTTTTCTAATATTTTTCCGCCAAGTTTTAATAAAAATATGGTTCATTCTACAATAAAAAACATAAAAATATAATTCTTAAAATTTTCAACTTTTTAATCAGATTTTTTAGAATTTTTTTGGGTAAGCAGATTTGTAGTACAATAAATTTTATTAAAGTACAAGCTTTAAGTAGCTAGGAATTACCGTTGATTTTTGCGATTTTTTTTCACACACAATTTTTTTTTCGAAAATACTTTGTATGGAAAAAATGCCAAACACCTTTTACAAAAAAAAATTCTCAAAAATCAATGTAATTTTTTACTAACTCCGAACTTGCATGCTTTTTATAAGAATTTAATGGGCCGCGAAACTGCATACTCAAAAAAAATTTAAAAAAGTCTGACCAAAAAGTTGAAAAATTTCTGAATTTTCGTGAGTTTTGCTCAAAGTTTAGGAATTATATTTTTATGTTTTTTGTTCTAGAATGAACCATATTTTTATAAAAAATTTGCGGAAAAATATTACAAAAAAATTGTTGCATATATTGTTCCCGGAGTGCTGATGAAATTTGAGACGTCTTGTTTAAACTTTGTTATTGCGGAAACGTGGTAGGTGAGGAGGAAAGGCTGAAATGACTTTCGAATCGTCAATCTCCAAAGAGCTGTGGCAATAGCGGCCCGAACCGATATTAAGTCGTACTGCAGGGTCCCTAATGGACAGGGTTTATTCGGAACCTAGAAAGTTATTTGTTTAGGCGCAGTATGCGGATTAACACAGGAGCCATACATTCTCCTTTGTCAGGAAAGATGACCCAATGTCCTGCCATTTTATCCGAGGCGATCGCTAAAGGGGTAAGGAATTTCCGAACAGTTTCGGTGGTAGTATCCTTTTGTTCGATTTTACACTGGTATGTGGCAAGTCTATAAATACATATGGCGCTTGAAATTCGCTGCTGAAATTTGGCAAAAAATATCTAATCCAAATCTACCATCTGATTTCAACCCATTTGTGAAAATGTTTACTGGATCTTTTCCAGATTCTGCCATTCTTTAATTCATCCCTTAAAAGTGAGTGTCCAAGCAGAGCCAACCTCGATACGCAGCGATCTTTTTCTTCAAGTACGAAGTCGAGGGTATAAGTGGCACTCCACCGTTTGAAGGCAGCTAGCCAGTGGCACTTTTTGTGTGTCTCTCGACGAACAAGACGAGCTTCGCCTTTGCGGCTAAGGTTCTTTTTTTCCCGCTTATCCAGGCAGCTTCTCCAGGACGTCATTGGCGATGGCTATTCAGAAAATCGGGCAGACAACGCGGCCCTGCATTGTACCTCTACCCATCCTACGCCGGGGAGAAATATTACCACACTCCACTGTTGCATTTCTGCAATGCAGCAACCAAAAAATATGTCTAACTACAGGTAAGTGGTCCTCGACTTCGAACTTAGTCAAGGTGTTTACTATCACGTCGGCTGCTAGCGAATTATCAAAAACCTCCTCTATAGCTTTAAAAATGCTGATGGTATCGATAAAGGTAATAGCAATGGTATTAGTAATGGTAATAGTAATAAAAATGATAATGTTAATAGTAATCATTATGATAATGGTAATGGTATTGGTATTTTAATGGTAATGGTAATAGTAATGGCAATGGTAAAGGTAAAGATAATGGTAATGGTAATTATGATGATAATGGAAATGGTAATTGTGTTGGTTATGGCAAATGGTAATCGTAATGTTAATAGTATTGTTTATGGTGATATGTAGTAATGGTAATGGTAATTGTAATTAAAATCGTATTTAAGTAGTAATGGTAACAGTAAAATTAATTGTTTGCAAGGGTAATGTAACTTTATATTTCTTTCAAATAACTTAATCTCTCTAATAAATCTTTGTATTTCATTAACATCCACGGATGCCAAGCAAACACAAAACTTTTTAATTTTTTTCAACTACTGCTCCCCAATATTATAATAACGCAGTTGCTTGCAATAATCTCAAGAATAAGTTTTCAATTTAAATTGTAATTAAATGAAAGATATTTAATTAAAATAATGAACAAAACCGAAAGTGTGGAGAATTAGTTGTTATTATTGCAAATAAATTACTTTTAATAGCTTCAGTGGTTACTGGGCTAAGTGGCACGAGTGAAGCGATGGAATTTATTGCATACAAGTACAGACTCTTAAAAACTTTTCAAAATAAAAATACTTAAATTCATCATAGGGGGTGTCTGACTGCTCCCATACTTACGTATGAATATACATATATATGTACATACATATACACATGCTCGTATTGAAGGGGCTTAATGTCTCGCTTCGCATATGTCAGCGATGTTTGTACAATAAATTAATTATTTACACGAACAGCTTCTCAAGCAGCATTCAAGACTTATTTAAACGCAAGCACAACAACAAGCATTACAAAAAAAAAAAAAACAGCCAGTAATATTATGTTTTGTCACAATAAAACCAATACTACTTATACACACATAACTTACTTTAATATACTTTAATATATAAAGCCGCTATCTAGCATTTTTGGTTTCTTTACAGAGTAGTTATACAATTTTATGAAAAGAAAGAGAATTTCTTGCGAATTTCTTTTAAGCACTGATTTTTATTAAATATAGTAACCAATTTTTTGATGTAGTAACTAGTTGCTTTTAATTTAATATATCGACTTTTGCACAGAGCTGAATTTCCAAAAAAAAAGAAAATGAGTTAGCGCCTTTCTAGACTTAACGTAACTTTCGTATATTAATGATTACGCTAGCGCTAGCGGCAGCGACAAATTATAGCTACTTCCAGTCATCTTCTGACGCTACGGCAATTGTCGCCAGCGGCAACATAAATATTAAAAAAAAAAAAAAATACCCCAAACTTTTTTTACTTAGCAGCCAGTGCAGAGAGTTGATATTTTGCTAGCGTGGCTTTTAGTGGTCTGTTGTTGCCGTTGTTGTTGTTGTTGCTTGGGGTCATTCGCTGCTAACCATGTGAGAATGCGAGTGTAAATATCTGTGTGGGCGCATTTGGATGCAGGCACCACAATGCGAATGTCACAGATAAATGTGCGCGATTGTGCTAATTGCTGTTCTCAATGTTGCACTGATAAAAATCAAAGTTGGTGGCGAAAAATGTGTGTTGAAGTGTGCGCTGATACGCTGACAACGCTAACATCAGCAGCAAGGATGACGTCGTCATTAAATAGCACCACTAGAGGTAAGCCATGCGAACAATGTGCGTTTTAAAGCAGCTTAGTGCAAGTGCTAGTCCGAAGTACTAGCTACGATTTAGACAGCATAACTTTGGCTACATGAAAGTGTTTTAAGGTTAAATGGTGATTTATAAATATTTTTTTTCTTGATTTGTGGGATAATAAACTCATAGCGACTCCCTCACCTGAACTCACTTCACTGCATCCTAACTCAACTCTACTCAACTCTACTACCCTTAATCTCACTAGTGTTTACTAAATGTTCCAAGAGGCTGACTTTACTTAGCCATATTTCGGCTACCCTTGATGGGGATGTTCTTGAATATAGTAAAGAAATTAAGTACCTGAATTTAGAAGATATGTTCGCCGGGCATTAGGTCACATTTTGAGGAACATTTAAAATAGTCCCGAAAACTTAAAGTCAAAGGATTGCCATGCCATTTAATAGTTACTCAGCTCTTATTGTATGTAAACTTATTTGGATTTTTAAAAGAGGCGTACAAATCCGCTTTATGTGTCAACATTCACATAGAAATAATGCACGACAATTATTTTGATTACGATATTAAAGCAGCCGAAAAATGTGTAAATATTGGAAATTATTTCTAAAAATCTACATACATATACACTAGTCGTCATCTTATTAAGTCAACTGACATTTTCACCAGTTTTGCCTATTTTTCTTTTGTTTATTTAGTGCTTATATGTATGTATATTATAAAAATCCACATTTAAAATTTTGTACAAAAATTATGAAAACTCAACCAACCTTAACATTTGAACCAAAAAATTTTAAAATTTTTATTTAGGTATTTTTCCCATAAAAAAGAAATTATCGAGTATACAAATACGTATGGAAGAAAATGCGGTGTTGTGAAGCCAAAAAAATTATTAAAAATCTACACGATTTTCTAACGTCTTCAAATTTGCACTTTAACCTACTAAAATTTAATGCGCTACAAAACAGCATACCCAAAAAAAATCTGAATAAAAAGTTTAAATTTTTCGGGTGCAAATGTTAAAGTTTGTTGAGTTTTCATAATTTTTGTACGAGGTTTAAAATGTGGATTTATGTAGTGCTGGTTAACTAAAGTGCTATACTAAAAAAATATAAAGAACTAATGATAAAATAAAAATAGCCAGAACTAGTCAAAATGTCACTTGACTTAATCACCTGACCACAAGGGTATATGTATGTACATACATCAGCTATGCGCAAGGTATGTACATATGTATATACTTCATACATGTACTTATGTAGGTAAATTCCAAAATTATCATTATTTACTTCATGTTGCCAAAAATTTTTGTTTATTTAAACACCTAAATGATCAAACTGACATATTTACAGTACAGAAGCATTTAGAGTCAAATACTTGTCGTCCAAATTTGAGGGTTATAAGTGTGGCAAATAACTGGAGTGGTATGAAATCTTGTTTACACCACTTGAAGAGGCGTTAGAAGCCAAATACAAGAGTTTAAATAATATGAAGAGTATTTATTTCAAGTATGTCGATGATTCACATCGTTTGTAATCGACCGCCGAAGCTAAAGCTAAAGACAAATACAAAGACAAAGACAAAGAATTATTGAAATCTCAAACATATGTATTGCCAAATACGAAATGCGGAAACGTAAGTTTAAGCGCAGCAAATATTGCAAAAAATCTGCTATTTTAAATACTTATTTAGTTAACAAAAAAATAAATAATAAATATTAATGCAGAAAATCTCCTACATACTTATGTACATACATACATATGTATGTGGCTAAGATATGAATACTTACTTGGAGTGATTTGACAAGACAAGACAGTAATTTGTACAAGCATGCGGACAGTTAGTTGGGCTTTTGTTTAAAGAGTGATGGCATGCATTGGTTTTGAAAAAATCAGAATTTTAAAAATTTAATAAATAACATGGCAAAAATAATTTAAAAAATGAGTGGGCTAAAAACTGGGCATGGCTCTGGAAAATATGGATGGTGAAAGTTAGACTACGGCTTTTGAATTGGAAAAAGTGGGCATATAGTGCTCATCATAACTTTACGATACTCCTCAAATATTCACAAGTTATGACTATTTATTTTATATATATTTTTTAATTAAATTAATCATTATAAAAATGGACATAGTTTATTTTTTAACCAATACCTTGTAAATTTTTTATTTGAGCGTTGGAAAATTTTCTACTGTAAAAAAATTCATAAAAAACAAGTGAGGTGCTGTCTTCGGCTATGTCGAAGGCTTCATACCTTTCATTAATATCAGAAAATTTTACCTGAATCGATTACTACATTTTAATGTAATGATTTTGTGGCTTAACAAAATTTTTAATTTCACTACATACATAGATAGATAAGTTATATAAAAAAAAAAAACTTATGTCTTAACAATAAGTGGTATGGAATATATGCCTCATAAAACGCTGATACGAAATGTAAAACCGTCACACAATTTATCGCAAAAACTTGTATCTGAGCAATCAGTAATATAGAAGATGTAGCTTATTTATACAGCCCCGATCTTGAAGATTTTCTCAGTAGACTTTGTATAAGTATTTATTTAGAAAGTAGCTAACGAACTTTGTGTTTTTTAAGTTTTAAAGTAAAACCCCATATCTGAACAATTAGTTGTATGCAGGCTATAGGTTATAGCGACCTGATCGCTGTCATTTTCACTGTACGCTTTCGGTCGATAATTAGTGAAAATAGCGTGAAATGTCATGTTCCAATCTGCATAAATGGAGGAGTTATATCGAATAATCTCATATCTGAACAATCAGTTGTATAGGAGCTATATATTATAGGGGTCCGATTTTGCCGGTTTCGACAAAATACCACCGCTTACCAAAATTTAGTCGGATATCTCTAAAACAGATGTATAGAATAACAGACGGACAGACGTACTCAGTTGGACCTTGTGATCATTTAATTATATATTTTGATGAGTATGTCTCTTCTTCTGGTACGTACAAACATCGGACCGAAGTTATAATATCATTTCATTTTCATGACAAGTACTAGAATAGTTAGCGAACATCATTCAGTTAGACTTGACTTATGTTGCCTTCATTTCGTTCTTTCTAACGGAAGGCTCAGCAAAGTGCAAAATCTGACGTGTTTGGGCTATAGGGAGAGGGATATTAGATGAGCTGATGTGATATTGTAAGTGTCGTCGGACATCTTATTCAAATTAAATTGAACAGTTGAACCTGCTGCAATGTCCCAAGTGC
>NW_016166017.1:20121-25560 GCF_001687245.7 Rhagoletis zephyria | reverse complement strand
TGCATGTGTATATAGACATGTGATTTCGCATTCATTGGTTATTATAAAAGCTAAGTGCGTATTAAATAATCAAATTTAACAAAATTTTATAATTTTTATCTTCCAACTAAATTAAACGAAAAATCCGGGACTGGGGGAAGGCACCCCACCCTATAGGCGGGCCTGCACCTATATGTATAAATATGTATGCAATCGACTTGTATATATGTAAATATATATGGGTCATTCCATACAATATTTACACCCAAATATTTTTTTGGGGGTGAAATATATTTTTTTACATTTTCATCATGTTTAATTTTTATTTTTTTTCAACCTGAATAGTTGCCAAACTTTATAACATAAACTTTATGTACGNGTTCCCATTCTCACATTTTTACAGCTTACTCCATAAAGTTTTAAAACTATGCAGGCTGAAAAAAAAATTATCTTTTTGTATTTAAGATATCTCACACTCTCATGGAAAGCCGAGGTAATTACGCACATTTTGATATCTTAACTGATTTTCTCCGACAAATAGTTTATTAACTGCAAACAATTAAAAAAATATACTTCTCCGTGAGTTCAAAATTTCGGGATTTTTTTTTCGAGATTTTCGAATAGCATGACGAAATAATAAAAAGGCGTCTTCTTTTTTTCGATAAAGAATTAAAAAAAAAAATAGATTTCACCCCAAAAAAATATTTAGGTGTAAATATTGTATGGAATGACCCATATACTCCTTCATCTAGAACCTTATCGAAAACCACCTCATAATCGAAAAAGTTAACGTTTTTGAAATCGGCACTTGCCACGATTTTGAACTTCACATGTTCTTACTCGTGAGCACCCTTTGTATTTATTTAATGAATTTCTACTAATACATACACATGTATATTGAATTCATACTTTTTTAGACTCGCTCCATTTAATGTATACATCTTGAAGTTAATATTCTATACCATTGAATTTGTAAAGTCATAAATCGTCGTCTTAAGCACCATGTAATGATTGTTGTATGCAGTTGGCAACGCAGACGTTGTCCACTCGTTAGGCTACTCGCCTTAAGATGTACATACATACACATTTCTGACGTTTGGATTTTTCTTATTATTCGCTAATTGTTCTCTCGCCTTAAAACACATAGTTGTTCGCAAAAGACCGTCCATATTTTGTAAATTCGCGAATATCAAATCGAAGTTTTTAGTAAACCAGTTTTTATGTGCAGTTAGTTTCCATGAGAAATCTAAGAAAGCCCATTTCGCCACCTACCCCACTCCGTTCAAAGGAGGAAGCCTGTCAAGCTTCCATTTGGTCCTTCTGCGCCAGCAAAACGTGAACCATTAAGAATTAGAAATTCCCTTTGTAAACCGTAAGTAAGCCTTTATTCCTTAGTGATATATATTTATTCCCACGGTAATTACAATATGCATACATATATCGCATTCAAACATTCAGAGGTTAGAAAAAACTTTTGTGCGCCTTTTCCAAAAAACAGATTCCTCATTCCGTTGAAATCAATACATAGAAATTGTGCATACATATATACATTTTCATTTTCGTGCAAATGTTCTTCTTCTTATTTGGCACTACAACTGTTTGTCGGTTTGGGCCGAGATAAAAAAGCTTTTCCAACTGCTTCTCTCCTGCGCGAATTTGCGCCAGTTGGTTATCCCGAGCGCAGATAGGTCCTTCTGCAGTTGGTCCTTCCAATGCGTTCGTGGGCGCCCTTGCTTTCGTTGTCCACCCATGGGTGCGGAGTCGTAGGACCTTTTCACCGGAGAGTCGTCATCCATGCGTACAACATGTCCAAGCCAACGCAATCGCTGTATTTTTATGCGCTTAACTATGTCCATGTCGTTAAAAAGCTCATACAGTTCCTCATTCCATCTTCTCCGATATCCGCCATCCACGAAAACAGGGCCGTAGATTTTGCGTAGAATAGTTCTCTCGAAAGCCCCCAAAGCCTTCTCATCTTTGTTCGACATCGTCCAAGATTCTGCGCCATATAAAAGGACGGGTATGATGAGAGATTTGTAGAGCATGACTTTCGTTCGTCGAGAGAGGGCTCTGCTTTTCAATTGCCTACCGAGCCCAAAGTAGCNTGGCAACGCAGACGTTGTCCACTCGTTAGGCTACTCGCCTTAAGATGTACATACATACACATTTCTGACGTTTGGATTTTTCTTATTATTCGCTAATTGTTCTCTCGCCTTAAAACACATAGTTGTTCGCAAAAGACCGTCCATATTTTGTAAATTCGCGAATATCAAATCGAAGTTTTTAGTAAACCAGTTTTTATGTGCAGTTAGTTTCCATGAGAAATCTAAGAAAGCCCATTTCGCCACCTACCCCACTCCGTTCAAAGGAGGAAGCCTGTCAAGCTTCCATTTGGTCCTTCTGCGCCAGCAAAACGTGAACCATTAAGAATTAGAAATTCCCTTTGTANCCTTGATCTCCAGGCTGACGTTGTTGGTGGTGTTTATGCTGGTCCTAGGTAGACAAAGTCCTTCACTACTTCAAAGTTATATCTGCCAACAGTGACGTGTGTCCCGTAGCGCGTGGACTCTTTATATGTTGCCAGGAGGTACTTTGTCTTTCCCTCGTTCACCGCTAGACCAACCTCTTTAGCTTCTTTTTCTAAACTGGAAAATGCTGCGGTTACGTCCCTTTGTTTCAGACCTACGATATCGATATCATCTGCATACGCCAGCAGCATCGTTCTTTTGCTATATATGGTGCCGCTGCGATTCAGATTGGCAGCTCTTATTACGCTTTCCAGCATCAGATTGAAAAAGTCGCACGAGAGTGAATCGCCTTGTCTAAAACCTTGTTTGGTCTCAAACGTCGCTGAGAGGTCCTTCCCAATTTGGACGGAGCTGAGGGTTGTACTCAACGTCACTCTACATAGCCGTATTAGTTTTGCGGGGATCCCAAATTTGGACATGGCGTCGTACAGGCAGCTCCTCTTCGTGCTATCAAAAGCAGCTTTAAAGTCAACAAAATGATGGTGTGTGTCGATTTGCTTATCTCGCTTATGTACTTAACGGCTGAAACTTATATACTTATACTTACACTTATATAAATACAGTCCACAGACATATACTTAAGTGCATAATTTTAACATTTCATCTCATATGAAGCCACAGAATTCAAACAAAAAATTAATTTCAGTGATATTTATCATATAAATATCCATATAGGCCCGTTTACACACAACTTTGGCGTTGCGTTGGCGTTGGCGTCGCTTCGACAGCTGACTATGAATACATGGATTTATATGAAAGTCTCCACATAACTAAAGTTGGGCAACGCCAACGCCAACATAACACAGAAAGATGGCCAACTCTCAACTTTTCGCGCGCGTCGGTCGTCTGCTGTTCCAAATAATCATAATTATGTGACTTAAATTTAATTTTTAATCAAATGCGGGCAAGAAATATAGTTTTAAATGCAACTATTGACGTAAGCTTTTGATTTATCTGCCGAAAGTGTGTTAATTTAGTTATCAAAGTATTATCTGCTAAGCGTTCATTTTAGCAACCACGGGCGTTACTCGCGCCGCTGTCAAAGCGACGCCAGCGACAACGCAACGCCAAAGTTGTATGTGGACGGACCTTATCTCACATTTGCATGAAAAGGTAATTACATATAATTAATAATAATTTCCTGAGTAGTGCGCCCCTAATCACAAATTCGCAAGCGCACAAGAGAATATAAAGCGATATACACATAGTTGCATACACATATATGTATGTACACACACATATTTACTCAAATGCTCCCATATACAAGATTGCGCCCATGAGAGAGCATTTGTGAGCGTAATATTTGCGTGACGCCACACTGGTGCAGCTCCGAGAGAGTAATGTCAAAACGCAAACAACAATGCAAGACGGAGAAATGTTGCAGGAGAAATGTAGAAAAATTCATTAATATCACATTGAAATGGCAAAATTTGTAGAAACTAAGCAAATATACATGCTTTAATTAAACAATAATACGTTGCAATGATTTTGTGCATAAGTAAGTAAGTAAGTATGAAAAATAATGCTGGAAAAATACATGTGTTAAAAGTGTTTGGAGTTTCCGATTGGTCAAAGTAAAACATTTGAATCAAAAAGATCGGGCTCATCGCAAGCCATACAATGTGAAAAGCTTCTAAAGAGATTACATTCATATTTATGGATGAGAATCAACCATATGCGCATTCATAATCGCAAACGGCGCCAACTCCGGACGACGAGGCCGGAAAAGTGCCAAAGCTTGGAATGTTAAGTTACTGCCCATTGTTTTAGGGTTACGTACCGGTGGGGCCGGGGGCGTGGCTCTTTATACCACACCCACTAGAAAGAGCACAGTTTAAACTTTGTAAATAGTTATACCTGGCTCTCGAGCCCTTCCACAAACTCCTTGTGAACTATTTGAAAGTGGGGTAAAATTAGCATTTTGCCACAGAAAATATAAACTCGCTAAACAGTATTTTTGTGCAGAATACCAGCCGCGCTCTTTAGATCGGGTCATACATTGGGACGCAATACCCCGATTTCAATTTAACTGCAACGGGCTACAGAGCAAGATTGAGGAGATAACGTACCGTCTTCATGTGTCGGCATGGCATATTGATAGCTGCGGTCCAAGAAACGAAGTTGCACAGAAATTCAACTTTGTTGAATTGCGCCGTGTACAACGTGCACCGTCGAGATCGCGAGCGAGATAATGGTGGTGGCTTAGCGTTCATCACGCATCATACCGTGCAGTATCGTCTTATCGAAGCAGACATCGACCGCAGGGATACCACCCTAGAATGTCAGGGCATCGCTATCCGGTCAGGCGATGTCGAGCTCGAAATATTTAACATATACATACCCCCTGTCACCTGCTGCCCGGCAGGATATCACCCTGATATAGGTGCGCTCCTCAGAGGTGAAAACCGTATGGTAGTAGGTGACTTTAATGCGNCGACATTGCCTCCGCCAAACACCGGACCTATCACCCCTATTGCGAATGTCGACTGGCAGTAGATAAACGACTATTAAGCGATTATCGATTAGCGATGCTATTGCGAGTGTCGCTTAGTCGCTCAGTTAGCGACTGTGAATACTTTTTAATCGCTCATTCTTCTATTGCTGTTTTTTAGTCGTTGGAGTTTGCGTTTATAAAATTTACATAAGAAAGTGGTACTATAATGGATAAAAAGTAAGTCAATTGAACTGGAAGTTGTAAAAAATTGTGAAATATACATATGCATGTATGTGTCTGAATTACAGATCAAAAATTATAAGCAACAAAAGGCAACTTGCGCGGTTGTTCGTACTGATGCAGGAGAGTGAAGACATAGGCAAAGGAATTTCCGGAAAGAGTAGGGTAGGAAGCTGCGCTTCTATTGGAAAAGATACATATACAATATTTCTTGTGCATATAACTCCGGCTACGCCATCCACAGTGTTTTTGCGCAGA
>NW_016166017.1:15343-19242 GCF_001687245.7 Rhagoletis zephyria | reverse complement strand
TCACTGCTGCTGCAGCTCGCTTCATACCGGCAGGATGTATATCGGACCCACGTCCAAACTTCTCTGCCGAAGCGGCTGTTCTAGCCGATGAGCGTGATAGCCTTCGTCAGGCCGATGCCGGAGATCCCCGTATCAGGGATCTCAATGCGGAGATTCGGCAACTAGTAAACGTACATAAGCGGAAGAAGTGGGAGGAGCATCTGAAGACCTGTAATTTCACCTCTGGTGTGAGCAAGCTTTGGTCAACCGTGAGGTCATTGTCTAATCCGACGAAGCACGACGACAGAGTCGAAATTTCCTTCGGCGACCATGCCTCGTCGTTATTATGCTGTCTAAGTAATTTAAGACTAAAAAGAAAAAAACGTGAAACGTTAAACGTTTTTATGTTTTTATTTGTGCTGAAGACATTGTTACTCATCAGTACGTTCAAACCAAAGGATTTAGCACTTCATATTTTCTTATGACTCTCTTTACTTTAAGACCAAAAAGAAAAAAGTCGTTAGCCATGTTTTTAAGAAAATCGAGTTTCTGTGTTTTTTTGTACTGAAAACAGTAGTTCAACCCAAAGACTTTGTTACTTTAAGTTTCCTTATCAATTTTATTTGCATGTTGTCTTCTAAGGAATTTAAGTTCAAAAATTAAAAATCGTTCAATAAATATACAATAGCCGACCGTATTTTTCTTTTCATAAGTGGTAGAATTTTATCTGAAAATAAAATTACGAAGCAATGTGTATGCTTTAAATATTTATTATTTTTCGTTAAACTACAGAAAAATTAATGGATAACTAAAAACATTTTATATGAGGAACGTTGAATAAAGGCGGAAATTTGTTTAGACGTGACGCCTATTATGTTCACAAACTGCACTTAGAATTTCTCCACTTCGGTAATTTAGCAATTTGACACTTTGGAATTTAATCTTGTCACTTTTTTTAAAAATAGTTTTCAGAATGATTTGTAACTGTTGGAGCGACCAATGCGGCAACACGTCCATAGTATTTCATTGAATACATTATTATTGAATTTTGTACTAGGGCATATGTAGGCATGCATATCTATATAAGCTAGCACCCTTTGTATGTATTTATTGTCCTTGAACCAAATCCGACTGAGTCAGTCTGGAACGATGGAATTTCCGAGCAGACTAATTTGGGGGGACATTACCAAGTCAGAATATGCGAAGTTTGAAATTGTTTAGCGGAAAATTGTTTAGCCTGTCGGATTCGAAAGTGAAAAGCTGTGCTCACATAAGACAATTTGATTTTAAAATTTTTCTGAAAAGTAGGCGTCGAGACAATACACTTTGCAGCAACCGCCGCACAGTGCGTAATTTCGGCGATTTAAAGGCAGGAAAATCGATAATCGAAGTTGGTAAAAAAGTATGCATCAATTATTTAAGAGGAAAAGTTATAATGATATCCGAAAAATTATAATTATATCGAATGAATGAGGAAGTAACTTCATTAAAATCGTTTATTGAAAAATGTACATTAAAGTGGAAAGAAATGCCGCCCTTAGAAAAATTGAGTTTATTTTTTAAAGATACTATTGAACACGAACGAAAAACAAACTTGCTAAAATGTTTGCAATACATATGTGCTAGTTTTTCTCTTATTTCATCACAATGGTCTAAAGAGAGAAACTCGCTTAACATTGGCACTGTGGAAAGAATCGTTCAGTGCAAGTTCAACTTTAAAATGACGTGCACTGAATTTTTCCATTATGTAAAAAATTACACGATCTTTTAAGCAAAGTTAAAACTAGTGAAAAATACGAATAGTATTCGCGAAAAGAGACCCTATAAAATATTCGTGTTTTATTTGCTTCCACTTACGTTAAGAAGTAGAAATACGTTCCTGAATTGAACTGAACTTTTTCATTGATCTCTAACGGTTATGTTATTTTTGTTGTAAGTCAATCATATTTTAATATTTTGGAACAGTTATTGTTTTGTTTGTTTGTATATTAGGGTGGTCCAAAAAGAGTAAAGTCGGAATTTTAATGCTCTAACCCCCTAGGATTATTCTACGTCGAAAAAAAATATAACGCTATATTTTTTTTTGAAATCAAAAAATATTTAGAGGTCGCTCAAACCGCTTAAAGTTTTCCACGTATTTTATATCAGGAAAAAATTCTTGAAAATCAAAATTTTTCGATCGAAAGTCTCTGGTTCTCTTCAAGAGACTTCCAATAATAATATCCAATTGTTTATTTAACCATTTTTTAAAACTAACGATTTTTATTGGCGCCCCCATTTAATTTTTTAGGGTTTTTGGCGGACCTCTAAATTATAGTTACTATCAAATGGTCCGGATATTATTATAGGGAATCTCTTGCATAGAAGCACAGTTTTCCGGTCGAAAAATATTGATTGTTAATAATTCTATACTATTTCTACGAAAAGTTGTTTTTTTGCCATATAAAATACATAGAAAACTTAAAGCGCTTTGAGCGACCTCTAAACATTTGATTTCAAAATAAAAAAAATAAGGCTATATTTTTTTCGGTATATTGTATATACGTTAAAACGCAGAAATGTTCTTATGACATATATAATAAAATACGTTATGCGTATAGATAGTACATTCCTTCAGTGAAAATGTTTCCTTGATCTCTATTTATTATGGTTTATGCAATTCCGTTTTTGTATGTATTATAACAGAGCATCAACTAAATTTTCCTCTGCAATTGAACCAGACTATAAGTTTAAATATGATTTAAAGCAAGTAATTTTTAAGCAAAATATATAACCGACTTTAATTCTCATATACATATTTAAGGTTATCGTTAATTTCTTCATGATCCAGTCATCGGTTTAAACCAAATTAGTATGGGACCACCTGTGAAGTAACACTTTTCCTTTAAAAACTTATATAAATAGGTTAACGTGGTCCAAGGTTATGCGGTAGGATACATAAAAAAAAATATATCTTCCGACGAATTTATAACCTTTTCATTTTGGGAAGTCGGTGAAAAAAGGCGAGTATGAGTATCCTTTTGGAAAGAATTCAGTTTTTTGCTAAGTGTCCCCGTTTGGGGCCCAGCAATTATGGCAGCCCTAATCTATATGCACTTCTGAATCAAAAAGAAAATTTTGAAAAAAAATGTCGCTTACGTTATTTTGGCGGTTAGCGCTCGGTATGTACATACTATAGTCATGTATAGCCTGTGAGGAATTTCGTAGTCGTCTACTACAATAGCCAGCTTTTTGTCCACTTATAACGGCCAACTTTTATCTGGTTTCAATAAAATTAAGTATAAACACTTATTATTTTATAGGTATTGTTTTAATGGTATTCTTTTAATGGTTAGTTTTTTTCATTTAATAATATAACCTTGTATTATCGTCCGGGGCCGGTACTAAATATGGGACGGGCCCCCCTCTAACCCTAAATTTTTATTTTTAATATTTAATTTCCAACGTCAGCACTACATCTTTATTCAATGTTTTTGAAAAAATACCAATTATTTTCGTGGTATGTGGATGTCTTTTTTTAAGAAAAACTTCGTCTAAAGGTAGAATTTGTTTTGCTATACTGTTGTACGGATCAAGAGAATGCGTAAAATATTTTTAATTGCCTAAGTAAATGCGTTCCTTTAAGCTCATATGGGATGTATGCAAGAAACTCGTCTTCTATTGATTTCAGATATTCCCCTGTTGTAAATAACCTCGAATCTGTTTGAGGGTCATTGTACAATTTCGAGCACAAAAAGTTTCATGAACCAGGGAAAAATTATTACGATCGCAATATTTAGGAAAAATATGTTGACTTCGGAGCCTTTCTATGTTTCATATTAGGCCTGATTGGCGGTTATTTTGACTAGCAGGGAAATGACCTTTCCACACTTGCATGTGTATATAGACATGTGATTTCGCATTCATTGGTTATTATAAAA
>NW_016166017.1:8105-11167 GCF_001687245.7 Rhagoletis zephyria | reverse complement strand
TTAGCGCTCGGTATGTACATACTATAGTCATGTATAGCCTGTGAGGAATTTCGTAGTCGTCTACTACAATAGCCAGCTTTTTGTCCACTTATAACGGCCAACTTTTATCTGGTTTCAATAAAATTAAGTATAAACACTTATTATTTTATAGGTATTGTTTTAATGGTATTCTTTTAATGGTTAGTTTTTTTCATTTAATAATATAACCTTGTATTATCGTCCGGGGCCGGTACTAAATATGGGACGGGCCCCCCTCTAACCCTAAATTTTTATTTTTAATATTTAATTTCCAACGTCAGCACTACATCTTTATTCAATGTTTTTGAAAAAATACCAATTATTTTCGTGGTATGTGGATGTCTTTTTTTAAGAAAAACTTCGTCTAAAGGTAGAATTTGTTTTGCTATACTGTTGTACGGATCAAGAGAATGCGTAAAATATTTTTAATTGCCTAAGTAAATGCGTTCCTTTAAGCTCATATGGGATGTATGCAAGAAACTCGTCTTCTATTGATTTCAGATATTCCCCTGTTGTAAATAACCTCGAATCTGTTTGAGGGTCATTGTACAATTTCGAGCACAAAAAGTTTCATGAACCAGGGAAAAATTATTACGATCGCAATATTTAGGAAAAATATGTTGACTTCGGAGCCTTTCTATGTTTCATATTAGGCCTGATTGGCGGTTATTTTGACTAGCAGGGAAATGACCTTTCCACACTTGCATGTGTATATAGACATGTGATTTCGCATTCATTGGTTATTATAAAAACTAAGTGCATATTAAATAATCAAATTAAAAAAAAATTTTATAATTTTTATTTTCCAACTAAATTAAACGAAAAATCCGGGACTGGGGGAAGGCACCCCACCCTATAGGCGGGCCTGCACCTATATGTATAAATATGTATGCAATCGACTTGTATATATGTAAATATATATGGGTCATTGCATACAATATTTACACCCAAATATTTTTTTTGGGGGTGAAATATATTTTTTTACATTTTCATCATGTTTAATTTTTATTTTTTTTCAACCTGAATAGTTGCCAAACTTTATAACATAAACTTTATGTACGCAGGTATGAAAAAACTTGTAACTTCTACAGTTTTGGTAAAGTTTTAAAACTATGCAGGTTGAAAAAAAATTATCTTTTTGTATTTAAGATATCTCACACTCTCATGGAAAGCCGAGGTAATTACGCAGATTTTGATACCTTAACTGATTTTCTCCGACAAATAGTTTATTAACTGCAAACAATTAAAAAAATATACTTCTCCGTGAGTTCAAAATTTCGGGATTTTTTTTCGAGATTTTCGAATAGCTTGACGAAATAAAAAAAGGCGTCTTCTTTTTTTCGATAAAGAATTAAAAAAAATAGATTTCACCCCAAAAAAATATTTAGGTGTAAATATTGTATGGAATGACCCATATACTCCTTCATCTAGAACCTTATCGAAAACCACCTGATAATCGAAAAAGTTAACGTTTTTGAAATCGGCACTTGCCACGATTTTGAACTTCACATGTTCTTACTCGGGAGCACCCTTTGTATTTATTTAATGAATTTTTACTAATACATACACATGTATATTGAATTCATACTTTTTTAGACTCGCTCCATTTAATGTGTAATCTTGAAGTTAATTTCTATACCATTGAATTTGTAAAGTCATAAATCGTCTTCTTAAGCACCATGTAATGATTGTTGTATGCAGTTGGCAACGCAGACGTTGTCCACTCGTTAGGCCTTAAGATGTACATACATACACATTTCTGACGTTTGGATTTTTCTTATTATTCGCTAATTGTTCTCTCGCCTTAAAACACATAGTTGTTCGCAAAAGACCGTCCATATTTTGTAAATTCGCGAATATCAAATCGAAGTTTTTAGTAAACCAGTTTTTATGTGCAGTTAGTTTCCATGAGAAATCTAAGGAAGCCCATTTCGCCACCTACCCCACTCCGTTCAAAGGAGGAAGCCTGTCAAGCTTCCATTTGGTCCTTCTGCGCCAGCAAAACCTGAACCATTAAGAATTAGAAATTCCCTTTGTAAACCGTAAGTAAGCCTTTATTCCATAGTGATATATATTTATTTCCACGGTAATTACAATATGCATACATATATCGCATTCAAACATTCAGAGGTTAGAAAAAACTTTTGTGCGCCTTTTCCAAAAAACAGATTCCGCATTCCGTTAAAATCAATACATAGAAATTGTGCATACATATATACATTTTCATTTTCGTGCAAATCTTCTTCTTCTAATTTGGCACTACAACCGTTTGTCGGTTTGGGCCGAGACCAAAAAGCTTTTCCAATTGCTTCTCTCCTGCGCGAATTTGCGCCGGTTGGTTATCCCGAGCGCAGACAGGTCCTTCTGCAGTTGGTCCTTCCAATGCGTTCGTGGGCGCCCTTGCTTTCGTTGTCCACCCATGGGTGCGGAGTCGTAGGATCTTTTCACAGGAGAGTCGTCATCCATGCGTACAACATGTCCAAGCCAACGCAATTGCTGTATTTTTATGCGCTTAACTATGTCCATGTCGTTAAAAAGCTCATACAGTTCCTCATTCCATCTTCTCCGATATCCGCCATCGACGAAAACAGGGCCGTAGATTTTGCGTAGAGTAGTTCTCTCGAAAGCCCCCAAAGGCTTCTCATCTTTGTTCGACATCGTCCAAGATTCTGCGCCATATAAAAGGACGGGCATGATGAGAGATTTGTAGAGCGTGAGTTTCGTTCGTCGAGAGAGGGCACTGCTTTTCATTTGCCTACCGAGACCAAAGTAGCACCTGTTGGCAAGAGTTATTCTTCGCTTGATCTCCAGGCTGACGTTGTTGGTGGTGTTTATGCTGGTCCTAGGTAGACAAAGTCCTTCACTTCTTCTTCTTATTTGGCGCTGTAACCGCCTAAGCGATTTTGGCCGAGTCCAAAACAGCACGCCAGTCATTTCTCTTCTGTGCTAACTGACGCCAATTGAAAATGCCAAGTGAAGCCAAGTCCTTCTCCACCTGGTCTTTCCAACGCAGAGGAGGCCTTCCTCTTCCTCTGTTACCAGCA
>NW_016166017.1:0-7780 GCF_001687245.7 Rhagoletis zephyria | reverse complement strand
TTGTAGCCGCTACAACAACAACAACCCCGATATCATGTGAAGATGTGTTTGTGCAATTATGGCTTCTTCGTGAATGCACAAGAGGTACGCCGCGTAATTAACAATTTGGATAACTTACGTACATACAAATATATGCAAGTAATTTAACCAGAACTTTGAAATCATTTATAATTTGTGCAGTTTTTGTTTTTAACTAACAATGGTAAAACACGCATGGAATTATGCGACCAATAATCCAGTGACTGGCGACTTTATCCTCTGGTACATTGCCTTTTAGCCCAGCAACAAAATTATCAGGTACTACCGCATCAAAAATTACCATATATGTACGTATTAAGACATTCTTTAGCAACTTATTTTCTTTATATTTTAGATCAACGATTTTCGAAAATACTAGAAGACTTGTTAAATAAAGTGCTGACGGAAGTAATAGGAAGCAAGCTAATCCAGCTGCTATAAATCTGCTTGAATTATTATTTGCACTCCCGCCGACGCACCAGCATTATCAGCCACTATTCCATCCATATGCCATATGTATATTTTTATTGCCATCTATATCTGAAAATATGCAAGCCGCCCTTGGCTCGAATGACTTCAAAGAAATCTTCCAGCACATCCTGGTTCAGGCGATATGTTAAAATATACTTTAAACTGAAGCAGCTTTCAACGCTTCTATACATCTTCAGAGCATTGTTCGACTGTATGATACCTGCAAGTACATATATACATTTTATTTACTTTATGTGTGTATGTATGTGCCTAAATATACTAGTTTACCCCTTTGAAATGGTAGCAAAGTTTGTCTTCCTATCGCTCTCATACTTTTCACCATTTCCGTCATCCCATCTAATTTGACCTGCTCATCAATCGCCAGACCGTAGGCGTGGCACCGTGTTCTAGAGTCTGCGTGTGGTATCTTGACGTTCATCACGCCAAACCAATCGTTAGTCTAAAAATTATATATTTGAAGTGTTGTAGTTTAACATACTTATATGTACATAAATATATAAATGTACGTAAATCTTACCAATTTAAATAGCTCAAAGCACTCATTCCAATTGTGGCCGCTTAAGGGTCCCAAACCAGCTGCCCTGGTAATTGCCTGCGCCACTGTTTGTGAAAACAATTTTGCAGCAGTTTTCACTTCTTGACTTTGTGCTCCAGCTACGTTGATGTGGTTTGCTGAAATTTTATGAGTTATTGTCAAATCCTTAGAGGTCATTGTCATAACAATAACCCTAAAATGATTTCTTTCTTAACTGCTTTGCCTTTTATCAAGAACCCTTGGTCAATTGGTCAAGGAAGTGATTACGTAGTATCTTAAGCATGTGAGCAACGTCTGAAAACACGAAGATTTCCTGATCATCAAAAACAAACCTGTAACGGCGTAATATGTTACAAAACGTGAAATAAACTACAAAAGAAATATGTATGAAATTTGTTAAACTTACCACGGCTTATCTTAATGTACTCCGAGCTCGTTTAGAAGAGACCTGTTTGTGCCGCTAAGATCGCACACAATCGCTCCAACATTGTACCCGCAATCTTTAGTTTTTTGTATTATGTTCAAAGCACGTCGTTTGCTATTTTGCAGTCGAAATCGTAAAATACCGGCTGTTTCCATTTAGGTACCAGTCCTCTGGAATAAAAAGAATGTAGAAACGTAGGTTAGGCTAGGTTAAAGTAGCTGCTAGGCCCAGAGGGCGCCAGCATACTTAGGCCCGATCAGGGCCCATTGTGATACCGCATGAATCCAAAAAAAAACCCTACTCCTTAAACCAGTTCGTGGAGTTTGCGAACCTTAGCAACTGCCGTATTCCAAACTTAACAATCGCGCTTAGATCGTCTAGAAGACCTATACCTAGGAATTTCTGTCTTTTCCTGCCTAGTGCTGGGCAATCGCAGAGTAAGTGCCTTATTGATTCAGGCTCTTCTTCGTCGTGGCATCTACTGCAGTAGTCGTTGTGACTAACCCCGAGGCGTTCTGCGTGCCTTCCTATCAGAATATGTCCTGTAAACAGACCAATAGCCAGTGACATATCGCCTTTATTGAGAGGGAGAATTTCCCTCGATCTCCGTACATCCCGTTTTGGCCATGTAAGCTTCGTTGTTTTGCAGTTTTCAGTGCGCTCCCATCTGGAGGCCGCTTCTTCAAGGAAGTTCTCTCTTAGTAAGAGCTTTCAGGAAGCGAGTGGCATACCCATCCTCTTCCAGGCTGGTAAAAGTGGAGAGGAAGTACCCGCCCTTGCAAGCTCGTCTGCCTTATATATATATATATATATATATATATATTTCCATACTGGCGATAACAGCTAGTTTTAGGCTGTCAACGGCTTCTTGTATGGCTGCCAATTCGGCTTGAAAGACACTTCAGTGGTCAGGTAGTCGGAATGATCTTTTTATTCGCAGTTTCTCCGAGTAGACGCCTCCTCCTACCATATTTTCTAGTTTGGAGCCGTCCGTGTAGAATCTTATGGCATCTCTAGACCCCGGAATCCCTTCGAGCCATGATTCTCTGCTAGGTAGCATTACGCTATAACCTTTAGTAAAAGTGAGCTTTGGTACACAGTAGTCCGTTGTACTCGGTAGTTGTCGGTTTCTCAGAATTGTAGTGTGACCACAACGAGCCGTTTTCCAGCTTTTAAGTCCCTGTAGTCTTAGGGCTGCAAAGGCAGCGTATTGTCATCCCATAATATCTATGGGTATGATTTTAAGAATCGTATTTATTGCCATAGTAGGTATTGTGTAGAGAGCACCACTAATGCAGATCAGGGCCATTTCTCCATTTTTTTGTAATTTAATACTGTTTACTTTCTTCTCCTGCACTGGCCACCATACCACTACCCCGTACAAAAGTTTGGGCCTCACCACGACGGTGTATATATAGTGCACGAGCTTCGGAGTTAAACCCCATTTTTGGCCGATTACTCTCCTCCAGCTATATAGGGCAATCGCACCCGCACTTCGGTGTTTTGAATCCAGCTTAATTTTTTATCCAGGACTATCCCCAGGTATTTAGCAGATTCACTTAATTTTAGTGTGGTCTGTGCCAGCCTTGGTGTTATCAATGAGGGGATTTTGTGAACAGTACAAGCTCTGTCTTGCTTGGGTTTACCCCTAACCCGTTGTTTTTTGTCCACTTCTCGACTTCCTTCAGTTTTGCCTGCATAATGTCACGTAGAGTTTGTGGAAATTTCCCACTACCTGTTAGTGCAAGATCATCCGCGTAAGCAATACCCTTACAGCCACCCCCTCCGTGCCACACAGCAGTGAGTTTACCGCTGCGACCCCCGCAAGGGGGAGCCCCTCTCTACGATCCTGGTCAACGATACCCCCGCCAGCTCCCCCCGAACCACCCTGCATATCAGCATTTGGTTTACGAGCGCAAATAAGCGCGATTCGATGCCAGGGCCCGTCAGTGCTGCCGTTATCGCGCCCGGCATTATGTTGTTGAAGGCGCCCTCTATATCCAGGAAGGCTGCTAGCGTATATTCTTTGATGTCTAGTGATCTCTCTATAGCGACACTATTTCATGTAGCGCCGTTTCTGTAGATCTACCTTTCGTATAAGCATGTTGTGTGGCAGAGAGTCCGTCACCAACCGACTCTCTGATTCGGACCTCCACCAGTCTCTCCATAACCTTCAATTGAAATGACGACAAGGTGATGGGCCTGAAATCCTTTGGATTGTTGTGAGACACCTTCCCTGCCTTGGGGATGATCACCACTCTTGATTTCCTCCACTTTCTAGGGATATGGTTAAGAACTTATACTCCCTTAATTATAGCGTGTAGCCACGCTGAGCTTAGCTGAAGTGTTTTCTGCCGCTGTATGGGGGAAATGCCACCCGTACCTGGTGATTTATAGGGCTTCAATGTCCCTATAGACCAGATGACCTTTTCCAGACGCAGTAGCCAGATTGAAGGCTTTCCTGCAGTTCTTTTGTGAAATCCTGATTTCTTCATTCCACCAGGGTTGCTTTTTCCTACCCCGGTGCTGCTTTTTGGGTTTTTTGGTTTGCTGGAGTAGCCGGCTCTCTGTCTTGTGGCAAAAACCTATCCAGCTTTTTCCGATACCTATGCCAGTTTTCTTTTCGCAAGTTTCGATTTAGACTACCTCGAGTTAGATATATCGGTGGTCGGAAAAGGAGTGCTCCTCGAGCACCTTCCACTTCCCGACCAGACATTCCGCATTCTCAGAGATAAGGGTAACGTCCAGAACTTCCCTTCGGGAGCTAAGTATGAAATTAAAAAGTGGCAACATACAAGGCAATAGGCCGGCCGGTTTTGAACTACGCAGCGCCAGTGTGGTCGCCAGGGTCTAGTAGGACGCAGTGGACGAAGCTACAGACTGTACAGAACAACGCACTCAGGACAGCGACAGGATGCCTCCTGATGTCGCCTGAACACCATCTGCACGGCGAGGCGCAAATGCTCCCTGTAAAGGAGCACAATATAATGCTCTGCAAGCAGTTCCTGATCGGGAGCCACAGAAGTGGCCACCCAAGCAGACAGCTGCTTGCAGAGGAGCCCTCGCCTAGGCACGTCAGGAGGCATCTATATGAACTGACGGACGAAGTCCAGAGGTTCATTAAGCAACCTCTGGACCCGACAGCTTACAGACAGGCCCTGAACGGCATTCACAGGGACTCAGTCTCGAGTTATGTAGACTCTAGACCTGTGAATGCCGTTCTAGGCATACCACCCCCGGGGGTACATAGACGAGACGGAGCTCCATCTGCCTCGGGAGACACGCACAACACTTGCACAACTTCGCTCCGGCTACTGCAGCAGGTTGAACTCCTACCTGAGTAGGTTGAATGAGGATGTGCCGAATGAGTGTCCGGCTTGCGGAGAGACCCCACATGACTCGAAACATCTCTTCGCATGCCCGGAAAACCCGACAACCCTAACGGCCTTGTCCCTGTGGACAAACACCACAGAAGCTGCACGCTTCCTAGGGTTGCCGTTAGTGGAACTTGACGACAACGACTGAGATACCAACCGTCCTGGGCGGGGTCATTGTAGCCGCTACAACAACAACAACCCCGATATCATGTGAAGATGTGTTTGTGCAATTATGGCTTCTTCGTGAATGCACAAGAGGTACGCCGCGTAATTAACAATTTGGATAACTTACGTACAAATATATGCAAGTAATTTAACCAGAACTTTGAAATCATTTATAATTTGTGCAGTTTTTTTTTAACTAACAANAATATATGCAAGTAATTTAACCAGAACTTTGAAATCATTTATAATTTGTGCAGTTTTTTTTTAACTAACAATGGTAAAACACGCATGGAATTATGCGACCAATAATCCAGTGACTGGCGGCTTTATCCTCTGGTCATTGCCTTTTAGCCCAGCAACAAAATTATCAGGTACTACCGCATCAAAAATTACCATATATGTACGTATTAAGACATTCTTTAGCAACTTATTTTCTTTATATTTTAGATCAACGATTTTCGAAAATACTAGAAAACTTGTTAAATAAAGTGCTGACGGAAGTAATAGGAAGCAAGCTAATCCAGCTGCTATAAATGTGCTTGAATTATTATTTGCACTCCCGCCGACGCACCAGCATTATCAGCCACTATTCCATCCATATGCCATGTGTATAATTTTATTGCCATCTATATCTGAAAATATGCAAGCCGAAGGGTAACGGGTCTTTCAAACAAAAACGCAATATATAAAGAGAGTCCTGAAGCCCCTTTATTTAAAATAAAGCAACCTTATTAACTAAAAACCATTGTATATAACATATTGAATTGTATACATACATACATATATCTCAACACAAATTGTCCACAAAGGCAATCTTCATATTTAAGTGTAATCTTATGTATTTATGTATATATGTGTAGGGACTAGCCCTTACACTGGCGCGGTAATACACTCAGGTGGCAACACTGAGCGAGATGAAGAAACGTCAATTTTAAATTTTAACCGATGCACGTCAGCTAACTTCACGCAAAAGATAGATACACATTTTAGATTAGACATTTTTTGGTTGCAACACAGTGGTATTGAGAGAATTGTATTGGATTAAATTTTACAATAAAGAATATAGAATTGAGTTCTATATATGTATATAGTTATTCTTCTCATATGTTATATGTGTTTGGAAAAAATAGAGGACCACATGTAGCCTGCGCGCAAATGTTGACATGTGCACTAAAAAGTGGTGACCACATATACGTATATTAAGAAATTTGATTTCTTTGTTTAATACTTGCGACCCTGAAAAGGGCCTTTTTGTTAAACGTCTGAACTGCTAAACCGGTCTCACAGCATACTAGAAATGCTAAAAGGAAAAGGCGTTAAAGAAAAATTACAATTATAAATGATTAATATTTTGTCAGATAAATACTATACCGTGTACACTATGTAGATGAACATTAATATGAAGCGACATCAGACAGTTTCAGTTTTCTGGATCCATACAAGTTAATCTAGGTCAGTATTTTTGTTTTTTTTTCTTTTTTTGTGCGGGCGCTTTCAATTTTTTTTTTCTAAGTTTTATAAGTAATAAAAACATTCTTGCCCTAAAAAATATTTTTTTTTCTTTAATGTCGCAATTTATACCAGAGGCTTGCTCAATATGATTTTGTACAATATTATTTGTAATGAGCAAACCATCTTCGTTCATTGCTCTCAATACTGATTCTAAATTACTTATATGTTCCATCATACTGCTGCTAAGTACTGATAAACCACCTTCACTTAAGTGATTTACCCAAGTGTAGGAGGGATCATCTGTGCCTTTGAATGAGGTGTTAGGGATATCGTCCCGCAATCGGTGGTATATATATCCAGCTAAATTCTCTAGACCATCATATTCTAGATCATCGAACTCTGCTGACTTTATATCGATCGGCCATTGTGCCGAAACAACGTTTTTCAGTATGAAACCTGTACAAGTAAAACTTAAAATTTATTTTATGTTAAAACTATGATTATAAATTTTGTATTACCTGTAAGAGGTGGTTGCGACATTTCTTAGTAGTCAGGTGTATCATCCTTTTCCACATATTCTGAATTCGATATCACGCCTTCATTGCGTCCAAGTAAATATCCTCGAAAACTATATTTGAATTTTTGCTGGTCCGGGTGGTCATGCAAATCGCCCTTGGCTCGAATGACTCCAAAGAAATCTTCCAGCACATCCTGGTTCAGGCGATATGTTAAAATATATTTTAAACTGAAGCAGCTTTCAACGCTTCTATACATCTTAGTAGTATATTTATGCCGATTCTGGACCGGTGCAGGCAGCGCTGCTTGCACATGTGCAAAACCGCTATACGGTTTGCTGGTGCTCTGCCGCAAGCTTTGCTGCTCCGCCGCAAGATGTCGCCGATAATCCAAGTTCAGAACCCAGGTAAAAGCCGCAAGATGTCGCTGGTGACAAATCTGGTTCCGGAACCGGAATCGATCACAGGGTGTACCGCTGATGGAAATCTGAGAAATCCGATACCAGGTGGTTTATATGTCGAAAATTAGTAAAGTGTGTTGGTATGCAGTCAGAAATGTATACAAACGTACATACGTATATATTTATATACATATATAGATGCTCCACCCCTAGAAAAGTGTGTTAGTAATGTGCACATAGTTGATTGCTAAGTATTTAATATGTATGTGTATATGAATGGAAAGGCCTGTTGATGTTGATGATGAGAACAAATAAAATTTAATTTGAAATAAAAGAAAGTTTTATAATTACTTATTTATTTTGATAATAAGAATTTTAAGCATAAATGTCCACAATTATAT
>NW_016166016.1:24011-25562 GCF_001687245.7 Rhagoletis zephyria | reverse complement strand
TAGTTGTGACGAAAAACTCAATTTAGAAACTGAGAGATCAAGTTCAACGGAATTAGAGATCTCGTTTAGTTCGCGAAGGGCACGAGCAATAGGGGCATTGTACGCATAGTTCGTTCGGAATCTGCGTAAATAAAATGGATGGTTATTACGTAAGTGTCGAGCCGGAACAGAAAAGTTAATACTTTGCAACAGATCGGAGCAGTTGGTCTCCCCATT
Source organism: Rhagoletis zephyria (assembly GCF_001687245.7). Classification (NCBI taxonomy): domain Eukaryota; kingdom Metazoa; phylum Arthropoda; class Insecta; order Diptera; family Tephritidae; genus Rhagoletis; species Rhagoletis zephyria. The sequence goes on along the minus strand of NW_016166016.1, from coordinate 25,346 downwards.
AATAACACTAAACATGAATGACAGAGACAATATCGCTCTTCTATTTTCAAGCGGCTTAAGATTAATTAGTCGCAACCGGGACTCATATGCAGGGGTGGGACTAGAAAATTGAAGTGAAGAAAGAGCAAACTTTAGAAAAACTTTTTGCACACGTTCAATTCTATCAATGGAGGATTGGTAATAAGGCCTCCAAATGAACGCAGCATATTCTAGTCTAGAACGAACGAAAGCAGTAAATAATAATTTGAAGGTATAAGGATCAGAAAAGTTTGAGCTGTTTCTTCTTATGAAAGTTAAGACGGAATACGATTTGGAGATAATAAAGTTGATATGATTTGTAAACGTAAACCGCAAATCGAAAACAACCGCCGCCGTACTTGAACTGCTCAGCCTGCAGGCTGTCAGATCCAGCAGCTTTGTTGTATTTCAGTCGCATTATTGCTATACGTACCTCGTCATAGTCAGGCGGTGAAACGTCGACTCCGTCATCATCGACTGCGGGCTCGGGTTCGGCATACATCAAGATAACCAACCGTTCAGCTATAGAAAACCTAAGAATGCACATTACTAGTACTTTTCACGCTGAGTTTAACTATATAAATATTATTGGCCGCTATTAAAAAATTAAGTAGATATATAAGGTAAAACAAAAGAATTGTGATATTTTAAAATATTAATATTTTCTAAACTGCGTAACCGATTGAATAGGTACTGCTGTCAAAATAAAGACAATTAATTTGACTTCAAGCTGATAAATAAAATGTATGCTTTTTTTTATATATTAAAGCCAAAAATATTATAAAACCAAAAAAATTTCATAATTTTTTCATAAACTAACGTTTTTTTAGAAAAAGTCCATTATCAACGCTAAATAAATTTATATTATTTAGAAAGTGCAAGTTTTTACCTTTAATTTGATATACATATTATATTACGATTTACTTTTGAGCTTTCAGAATTCAGTGATAATAAAAAATATAAAAGCATGTATGTGCAAATGCATATTGCAGTTAATTAACCGGGTTGGCTTTCCATTATGGCTGTTCGTAAAGGGGCAGTGGGTGTGGCACCTCTTTTGGAGAGGGAATGAACCACCATTGACAAAAATGCAACCCCCGACCATCTAGGTCCCCTATGGTTCCCTAGGGACCCCTTAGAAGAATGACCAAAAATCACAATTTTCATTTGCGTTTTTTGCTTGAAAAATGTTAAATATTCATTTGCACAAGACATTTTTATATACACATTTTTGCACACCAGAAGGAGAATTCTATTTGGTAAGAGTTATAATCCCTAAGTGCGGCCGAAGGCCGCCTACACAGAAACGTGTTCTCT
>NW_016166016.1:13537-20118 GCF_001687245.7 Rhagoletis zephyria | reverse complement strand
TCAAAGCATACTGAGCATCTTTCTCTTTGACACCATGTCTGAAATCCCACGTGATCTGTCAAATACTAATGCATGAAAATCCTAACCTCAAAAAAATCACCCGTTATTTATTTGGGTATGTACATACATATGTACACTTGAGTGTCGGCAGACTTCACTCCTATCGGCTGGAGTGAAAGGAAATCGGTAAATAGAACAAAGGGGAAACAAATGTTTATTTTGTTGCGGCCAGTACGCGACAGTTTATATGTTGTAGGTGTAATTGTTAAAGCTTGTTTAATATTAATAAATTTTGTACGAAGTTTGAGATGTGGTGCTGGTTATATAATGTGCTCAACTTTTAAAAAAAAATTATAAACAATTAATAGACAAAAATAGTGGTAAGCAGTGCGCGCTTCCACTCCGCAAGGCCTGGGTTCAAGCCCTGGTCAAAGCAAAATCATAAAAAAATATAGAAAAAAGGTTTTTTCTTAACAGCGGTCGTCCCTCGGCAGGCAATGGCAAACCTCCGAGTGTATTTCTGCCATGAAAAACAGCTTCTCATAAAACTACAATCGCCGTTCGGAGTCGGCGTAAAACTGTAGGTCCCTCCGCTTTGTGTGACAACTTCAAGGCGCACGCCACAAATCGGAGGAGAAGCTCGGCCAAACACTAACATATGTGTAAGCGCCAATCTATTATTATTATTATTAATAGACAAAAGAAAAATAGCCAAAACTGTTCAAAATGTCACTTAACTTAATCAGCCGACCGCAAGGGTATACCTTTGAAGTTTGCAGAAAAAAATTATATTTATTGCTATTTTATACATATTACATCGGCTGAAATAAAAAAGGTACATACAAATAAGACGATGCTTCCTCAAAAGATGAACAATTTCTATGCCAGTATTTGAGCCTTGTTGCACTTATTGCCACAGTCTTACCCACTGCAACAGTTATTATGGCAACATTGTTAATTCGTAATATTATTATTTAAGATTTGAATTGTTGTTGCTGCAGAGGCAGATATTAATCTAGTAACGAGAACGATCAGATCCAAATAATGTGAGAAACAGACTTCTTTAACAATAGATTAATGACTTCAACGATCACTCAACAGATTTTAATCTACATTTGTGGGTATTGCGGACTCTTGTTAGAAATTCTAATATTTCGGTACCGAGTATCGAAGCAATTGGATATTTTTAAGTCGCTACCGAGTATCGATCAATACTTAAAAGTACCGACTCAGCTATTATTCGCGTGCGCTGGGTTTGGGTCCCGCCACGTTAAAACCCCGCCAAATGAAAAAGAACAAACAGGCTCGGATGAGACCCTTTTTTTTGATGACGACCACGGCAAACGTGAGGGTATGCACCTGGAATGTCCGGACCCTTAATGGGGAAGTGCCTCTGCCCGGCTGGTTGATGTCCTCGGGAAGACAAAGGCTGACATCACCGCCATGAATGAAATGCGATGGACGGGGCAAAGAAAAGTAAGTGTGAAGCCTTGCGACGTCTACCACAGTTGCTACGTAAAGGATCGCAAATTCGCTGTTGGATTCGTGGTAGGAGAGAGTGCTAGCGTTCACCCCGGTGGACGAATATCTAGCCACAATCCGCATCAAAGTGAGATTCTTCAACATCTCGCTCATCTGCGCCCATGCCCCGACCGAAGAGAAGAACGAGGCATCCAAGGATCTCTTCTATGAGCGCTTAGGGAGTACACATGAGCGATGTTAAAATCGTGCTCGGCGATTTTAATGCCAAGGTGGGCAAGGAAGACCCCTTTGGCACCACTGTCGGAAAATTCAGCCTCCACGACGAAGCGTGCGATAACGGACTGACGCTGATCCAATTCACCGGGGCCCGAAACATGGTAATATGTAGTACTAGGTTCCAGCATAAGAACATCCACCAAAATACATAGCCATGTTGTGATAGACGGAAGGCATGCTTCAAGCGTTTTAGACGTACGAAAACTCCGATAGCCAAACATCGACGCGGACCACTATCTTGTTGTAGCCAAGATACGCACCCGCCTATGTGCAGCAAAAATTGTGCGCCAAACAATGCATGGAAAGCTTAACGTCGAAAAGCTGCAATCCCAACAGACGGCCCATTTATTCACCACTCAACTCACACACCTGATCTCTGAGAGCACTCCTCAACAATCAGACATAAGCGAGCAGTGGAATCACATTTGCCGATCCTTAAGTACCGCCGCCGAAGAAGTAGTTGGATTTCAGCGAGCCCGAAAGAACAACTGGTACGATGAGGAATGTCAAGAAGCCGCAGAGAAAAAAGACGCCGCCTATAGGGCCACGCTGCGATCAGGCGCAACACGAGCCATGTGGTTCCGTTATAGGGATCTAAATAAGGAAGCGAGACGTTTTTGCCGCAATAAGAAGAGAGGTCGAAATACGTGAGTGCGAAGAGCTTAAAATGCTATCCTACAAGAAAAGCACCCGAAAATTTCACCGGAAGGTTAGGCGACTTACGGAAGGTTTCAAGACCAGGGCGAACTCCTGTAAGAACAACAATAGCGACCTAGTGACCGATGTAAAGAATGTACATAAATTATGGAGGGACACTTTTCCACCCTACTCAACGGTAGCAGCGCTGAGATTTGTGGAGAAGACGAACCCGAGCCCCCAGTCGATGACGATGGAGTCGACGTTCCACCACCTGACTATGACGAGGTACGAATAGCGATAGCACACTTGAAAAACAACAAAGCTGCTGGAGGTGACAGCTTGCCAGCTGAGCTATTTAAGTATGGTGGCGAGGAGTTGATAAGGTGCATGGATGCATGCCCGACGACTAGAATTTAATTGCACCAACCACCGTGGAATCAGCCTTTTAAACATAGGTTATAAGCTTTAATCGAGTGTATTGTGCGAAAGACTGAATCCCACCGTCAACGAACTGATTGGACCTTATCAGTGTAGCTTTAGGCCAGGAATATCCACCATAGATTAGGTATTCACAATACGCCAAATCTTGGAAAAGACCCGCGAGAATAGGATCGACACACACCATCTATTTGTCGATTTCAAAGCCGCTTTCGACAGCACGAAGAGAAGTTGCCTTTATGCCGCGATGTCTGANTTCCGTCAGAATAGGGAAGGACCACACCGAGCCGTTTCATACCAAACGAGGTTTCAAACAAGGTGACTCCCTCTCGTGTGATTTCTTTAATCTCATGTTGGAGAAGATAATAAGAGCCGCAGAACTGAACCGCTCAGGCACAATACTTTATAAGAGCGTACAATTGCTGGCGTATGCCGACGACATCGATATTATCGGTAAAAACAAGGGCTACGTCTGTTCTGCCTTCTCGGGATTGGATAGAGAAGCAAAGCGAATGGGTCTGGTGGTGAACGAGGACAAAACGAAGTATCTCCTGTCAGCACACAAACAGTCAGAGCATACGCGTCTTGGCACCCACGTCACTGTTGACAGTTACAAGTTTGAAAAAGTGGACGACTTCGTTTATTTGGGAACCAGCATTAACACCAATAATAATGTCAGCCTTGAAATCCAACGGAGAATCACTCTTGCCAACAAGTGCTACTTTGGACTGAGTAGGCAACTGAGAAGTAAAGTCCTCTCTCGTCGTACAAAGATCACACTCTATNTGGGTCTGGTGGTGAACGGGGACAAAACGAATTATCTCCGTCTTGGCACCCACGTCACTGTTGACAGTTACAAGTTTGAAAAAGTAGACGGCTTAGTTTATTTGGGAACCAGCATTAACACCAATAATAATATCAGCCTTGAAATCCAATGGGGGAATCACTCTTGCCAACAAGTGCTACTTTGGACTGAGTAGGCAACTGAGAAGTAAATTCCTCTCTCGTCGTACAGAGATCACACTCACTAAGTCGCTCATCATGCCTGTGCTGGTGTATGGCGCGGAGGCATGGACAATGAAAACATCTGATGAATCGTCTCTTGGAGTTTTCGAGAGAAAGAGTCTGCTAAAGATTTGCGGACCTTTACGTGTTGGCGATGGCGAATACCGCAGACGATTTAACGATGATCTGCATGAGCTTTACAACGATATTGACATAGTGCAGCGAATTAAAATTCAACGGCCTTGTCGTTCGAATGGACAGAAACGCTTCTATTCTGAAAGTATTCAGAACAACGCCTCCTCTGCGTTGGAAATACCAGGTGGAGAAGGACTTGGCTTTACTTGGCATTTTTAATTGACGCGAGTTAGCACAGAAGAGAAATGACTGGCGTGCTGTTTTGGACTCGGCCAAAATCGCTTACGTGGTTACAGCGCCAATAAAGAAGAAGAAGAACTTTGATTTTGATAGAGTTGTCACAATGCCAGCAAAAGTCAAATGGCTAACATGGCGGCCAAAATCATTGAAAAACTACCTTCTTTTTTGTATCATTATTTAGAAAGTGCAACTTTTTACCTTTAATTTGATATACATATTATATTACGATTTGCTTTTGAGCTTTCAGAATTCAGTGATAATAAAAAATATAAATGCATGTATGGGCAAATGCATATTGTAGTTAATTAACCGGGTTGGCTTTCCATTATGGCCGTTCGTAAAGGGGCAGTGGACGAAAGGTAAGTGAGTATCACAATTTTCATTTGCGTTTTTTGCTTGAAAAATGTTAAATATTTATTTGCACAAGACATTTTTATATACACATTTTTGCACACCAGAAGGAGAATTCTATTTGGTAAGAGTTATAATCCGTAAGTGCGGCCGAAGGCCGCCTACACAGAAACGTGTTTTCTACAAAAGGTGTTCAGCAACACTTCTTCGGCAATACAGAAAGAAGAATTCTACTTTGTATGGGTTATGATCCCTAAGCGCGTCCGAAGGCCGCCTACGCAGAAAGAAGTTCTGGGAAAAAGAAACTATGATATCACCCACACTTGTCACTTGCTTGTAAATGGTTTTAATTTTTTTTATCACTGAATTCGTAAACCTCAAAAGTAGACCATAATTAAATATGTATATCAAATTAAAGATAAGAACTTGCACTTTCTAAATAATATATATATCTTTAGCATTGATTATGCTATGTTTTTGTAAAAAACGTTATTTTATGAAAAAATTATAACATTTTAANTTAAACCTCAAAAGTAGGTCATAATTAAATATGTATATCAAAGTAAAGATAATAACTTGCACTTTCTAAATAATATATATATCTTTAGCATTGATTATGCTATGTTTTTGTAAAAAACGTTATTTTATGAAAAAATTATAACATTTTAATTGTTTTTTAATATTTTTGGCTTAAACATATAAGCAAGCAAACACATTTTATATATCAATTTAAAGATAGATTAATTGTCTTTATTTTGATTTTATTACTTTTTCAGTTACGCAGTTTAGAATATATTAATATTTTAAGATATCACAAACATTTTCTTTAACCTTTTATATGTTCATTACTTTTTAATTGCGGCAAATAATATTTGTATAGTTGAAACCGGCGTAAAAAGTACTATCGTTCTGCATTTTTAGTTTTCCCATAGCTGAACGGTTGGTTGTCTTGATGTGTTCCTCGGGTTCTTTTTCTCTACAACTTTCCGTGCTGCTACCATTTAGTAGGCCGGAATAGTGTTCCCTCCATAACTTAAGTACGCTCTGGATATCGGTTACTCGGTCACCATTGTTGTTCTTACAGGAGTACGCCTTGGTCTTGAAACCTTCCGTAAGTCGCCTAACTATCTGGTAAAATTTTCGGGCATTCTTCGTGTCGGCCAGCCTTTCAAGCTTTTCGCACTCGCATATTTCACTCTCTCTATTCTTATTGCGGCAAATTCGTCTCGCTTCCCTCTTCATATCCCTATAGCGGTCCCTCATAGCGCGCGTTGCGCCCGATCGCAGCGTGACCCTGTTGGCGGCATCTTTTTTCTCTGCAGCTTCCTTACACTTCTCATCGTGCCAGTTGTTCTATCGGGCTCGTTGAAGTCCGACTACTTCTTCAGCGGCGGTACACACACATTTTTGCATACCAGAAGGAGAATTCTATTTGGTAAGAGTTATAATCCCTAAGTGCGGCCGAAGGCCGCCTACACAGAAACGTGTTCTCTGCAAAGGTGTTCAGCTCCGCTTCTTCGGCAATACAGAAAGAAGAATTCTATTTTGTTAGGGTTATGATCCCTAGGCGCCGCCGAAGGCCCCCTACGCAGAAAGAAGTTCTGGGAAAAAGAAACTATGATATCACCCACACTTGTCACTTGCTTGTAAATGGTTTTAATTTTTTTTATCACTGAATTCGTAAACCTCAAAAGTAGACCATAATTAAATATGTATATCAAATTAAAGATAAGAACTTGCACTTTCTAAATAATATATATATCTTTAGCATTGATTATGCTATGTTTTTGTAAAAAACGTTATTTTATGAAAAAATTATAACATTTTAATTGTTTTTTAATATTTTTGGCTTAAACATATAAGCAAGCAAACACATTTTATATATCAATTTAAAGATAGATTAGTTGTCTTTATTTTGTTATCATTACTTTTTCAGTTACGTAGTTTAGAATATATTAATATTTTAAGATATCACAAACATTTTCTTTAACCATTTATATGTTCATTACTTTTTA
>NW_016166016.1:5279-13502 GCF_001687245.7 Rhagoletis zephyria | reverse complement strand
CCGAAGGCCCCCTACGCAGAAAGAAGTTCTGGGAAAAAGAAACTATGATATCACCCACACTTGTCACTTGCTTGTAAATGGTTTTAATTTTTTTTATCACTGAATTCTTAAACCTCAAAAGTAGGTCATAATTAAATATGTATATCAAAGTAAAGATAATAACTTGCACTTTCTAAATAATATATATATCTTTAGCATTGATTATGCTATGTTTTTGTAAAAAACGTTATTTTATGAAAAAATTATAACATTTTAATTGTTTTTTAATATTTTTGGCTTAAACATATAAGCAAGCAAACACATTTTATATATCAATTTAAAGATAGATTAATTGTCTTTATTTTGATTTTATTACTTTTTCAGTTACGCAGTTTAGAATATATTAATATTTTAAGATATCACAAACATTTTCTTTAACCTTTTATATGTTCATTACTTTTTAATTGCGGCAAATAATATTTGTATAGTTGAAACCGGCGTAAAAAGTACTATCGTTCTGCATTTTTAGTTTTCCCATAGCTGAACGGTTGGTTGTCTTGATGTGTTCCTCGGGTTCTTTTTCTCTACAACTTTCCGTGCTGCTACCATTTAGTAGGCCGGAATAGTGTTCCCTCCATAACTTAAGTACGCTCTGGATATCGGTTACTCGGTCACCATTGTTGTTCTTACAGGAGTACGCCTTGGTCTTGAAACCTTCCGTAAGTCGCCTAACTATCTGGTAAAATTTTCGGGCATTCTTCGTGTCGGCCAGCCTTTCAAGCTTTTCGCACTCGCATATTTCACTCTCTCTATTCTTATTGCGGCAAATTCGTCTCGCTTCCCTCTTCATATCCCTATAGCGGTCCCTCATAGCGCGCGTTGCGCCCGATCGCAGCGTGACCCTGTTGGCGGCATCTTTTTTCTCTGCAGCTTCCTTACACTTCTCATCGTGCCAGTTGTTCTATCGGGCTCGTTGAAGTCCGACTACTTCTTCAGCGGCGGTACACACACATTTTTGCATACCAGAAGGAGAATTCTATTTGGTAAGAGTTATAATCCCTAAGTGCGGCCGAAGGCCGCCTACACAGAAACGTGTTCTCTGCAAAGGTGTTCAGCTCCGCTTCTTCGGCAATACAGAAAGAAGAATTCTATTTTGTTAGGGTTATGATCCCTAGGCACCGCCGAAGGCCCCCTACGCAGAAAGAAGTTCTGGGAAAAAGAAACTATGATATCACCCACACTTGTCACTTGCTTGTAAATGGTTTTAATTTTTTTTATCACTGAATTCGTAAACCTCAAAAGTAGACCATAATTAAATATGTATATCAAATTAAAGATAAGAACTTGCACTTTCTAAATAATATATATATCTTTAGCATTGATTATGCTATGTTTTTGTAAAAAACGTTATTTTATGAAAAAATTATAACATTTTAATTGTTTTTTAATATTTTTGGCTTAAACATATAAGCAAGCAAACACATTTTATATATCAATTTAAAGATAGATTAGTTGTCTTTATTTTGTTATCATTACTTTTTCAGTTACGTAGTTTAGAATATATTAATATTTTAAGATATCACAAACATTTTCTTTAACCATTTATATGTTCATTACTTTTTAATTGCGGCAAACAATATTTATATAGTTGAAACCAGCGTAAAATGTACTATCGTTCTGCATTTTTAGTTTTCCCATAGCTGAACGGTTGGTTATCTTGATGTGTTCCTCGGGTTCTTCTTCTCCACAACTTTCCGTTTTGCTACCATTTAGTAGGGCGGAAAAGTGTTCCCTCCATAACTTAAGTATGCTCTGGACATCGGTTACTAGGCCGCCATTGTTGTTCTCACAGGAGTACGCCTTAGTCTTGAAACCTTCCGTAAGTCGCTTAACTCTCTGGTAAAATTTTCGGGCATTGTTCGTGTCGGCCAGCCTTTCATGCTTTTCGCACTCGCGTATTTCGCTCTCTTCCTTCTTATTGCGGCAAATTCGTCTCGCTTCCCTCTTCATATCCCTATAGTGGTCCCACATAGCGCGCGTTGCGCCCGATCGCAGCGTGGCCCTGTAGGCGGCATCTTTCTTCTCTGCAGCTTCCTGACACTTCTCATCGTGCCAGTTGTTCTTTCGGCTACTTCTTCAGCGGCGGTACTTTATGAGCGGGAAATGTGGTTCCACTGCTCGCATATGTCGGTTTGTTGAAGAGTGCTCTCTGAGAGCAGGTGTGAGAGTCGAGTAGCGAAAACGCTGGCTGTCTGTTGTGATGGCAGCATTTTGACGTTAAGCTTTCCTTGCATATTTGGGCGCACATTTTTTGCTGCACAGAAGCGGGTGCGTATCTTGGCTGCAACAAGATAGTGGTTCGAGTCGGTGTTTGGGCCTCGGAGTGTGCGTACGTCTAAAACAATGGAAGCGTGCCTTCCGTCTATCACAACATGATCGATTTGGTTTCTCGTTTTTCGATCCACGTAGCTTGATGGATCTTTTTATACTTGAACCCAGTACTGCATACTACCATGTTTCGGGCCCCGGCGAAGTCGATCAGCCTCAATCCGTTGTCGGACTTTTCGTCGTGGAGGCTGAATTTTCCGACGGTGTTTCCAAAGATCCCTACCTTGTCCACCCTGGAATTGAAGTCGCCACGCACGATTTTGATATCATGACGGGGGCAACGCTCGTACGTGCGCTCCAATCGCTCATACAAGAGGTCCTTGGAAGCCTCATCCTTCTCTTCCGTCGGGGCATGGGCGTAGATGAGTGAGATGTTGAAGAATCTCGCTTTCTCTCGGCGACGGAGTCTCTCTCCCACCACAAATCCAACTCCGAATTTGCGCTCCTTTACATGGCAGCTGTAGTAGACGTCGCAAGGCCCAAGACATTGCTTGCCTTGCCCCGTCCAACGCATTTCTTGGATGGTGATGATGTCAGCTTTTGTCCTTACGAGGACATCAACCAGCCGGGCAGAGGCACCTTCCCCATTAAGGGTCTGGAGATTCCAGGGGCATGCCCTCAAATCGTAGTCTTTAGACGTTTGCTGTGGTCGTCATCATAAGGGCGGGTCTCATCTGAGCCTTTGCCTTGCTTCTTCACTGGAAGTGGTTTTTACGTGGCGGGTCCCAAACCCAGCGCACAAAGCATTGCTGGGACTGGGGTGGTTTCGCAACCAAATACACGTTTACATAGCGAGCCGCTTGCTCCAAGCAGACACCCGTTTGCAGCTGCACCTACTGGTGAACAGACGCTGCAGACTTCAGTGAGCCCTTAAACCGAATAAGTCGGAGTGGCCACACCGAAGCCCCTCACTTTCTGCCGTGACCCAAGGCTCCACACGGATTGGTTACCGCATCTTGCACATGGGTTTTTCACGTTGCCCATAGTGCGCGAACGGAGGCGCAGGAGTCGGGATTGAGTATAGCCATGCAACTGGAACTGCATACCCAGCGCACGACATACCCATTGCATCTGCAGTTAAACTTGGCCACATAAATTTAAGTTCGAATAGTAAACAAACCGCTTATCCAAATTTAGCAAATTTTGTACCAAATGAAAGAGGAAACAGAAATAACGATCGAAGGCTACCACTTCTATTTATATATTTTTTATAATTTAATATAAAATAAATGCATATAACTGACCCAAAGTTTGTTCTATGGTAATTAACAAATATTTTTTGTTTAAATATTTTTCAATATCTGGCTTTCCTCGTTTAAATATTTCAGTTTTAAAGCTATTTTAGTCCTCTTTCAGTTGACACCAAACTTGTTTAATTTTGACAAGCGGTTTGTTTATTATTAGGAAAGGACTTTTATTTTCGACCTTAAAATACCTGGACAGGTTCAGCTGTTGAAAAAAGTAACTGTAATTTACGGTCCCTGGAGGAAATATATTGTACTTCGGGAAGATTTTACATTTTCACGTCATAAGTTTCTAAACACTTATCTTATATATAAACAAAGTCGTGTTAGTTACACCATTTATAACTCAGGAACGGCTGGACCGATTTTTATGATATTTGTTTTTTGAATTTGTCTACCTTCCGAATAGCAGAATAACTATTAAAACAACCGCTAGGTTGCGCTGGAGTCGAGTTGTTAGTAAAAATCGTGTTTATGGTCCGATTATCCTCAGATTCAAAATATGTATTGATAACAGGAAAAAGAATTCTTTCGAAAAAATATGCGCTGAAATTGTGTTACATATGTATATGTAACTAAAAATCGTATTTATGCTTGAATTAATTTCATTATCGAAATATATGAACTCACATATCGATGGTCCTCTGCAATAACGACACAACTCAAAATTCAAAAAATCAAATCCCTTATTACTGTTAAGAGACTCATGTCTCTAATCCTTGGCTAACCCATATCTAATCCTAACTTAAATAAGTTGTAAATCTTATACATGAATAAGACAACAATTAAAGACATGAGCCACTTAACCATAGTACGAGTTTTAATTCTTTGAATTTTGAATTGTGTAGTTATTGTACAGGGCCATCGATATATTTATGACAGGAAAAGATACATATGTATGTATACTTTTGCAAAAAAACTGAAATTTATTCGGAAACCGTCATTTACGCACAGCTGTTCCTTATCTATATGTATATAAATGTTGTGAAAAATGCATCAATTTAGAACGGTTGGGCTGATTTGGCTAAAATTTTTTTGTAGTTGTTCTTAATTGCTAGGAGAAGATTTTTACGAAAGAAAATTTTGGGAAAATCCTCCGGGAAAGTAGGGACATCAGGAAAATCGAAAATTGATTTTTTATATGGAATTTTTCGTGCGATTCCTTCGGATTGGCTTTCGAATACAAAAATAGAAATATCTAAGTGAAAAACTCGGAAAATTCGGAATAACGCGTAAAAATTGAATTTTTCGACGAAATTTTGCATTTTATCGCATGATTTTTATGATGTGAAGCTTGGAAAATTTAGGATAATTGTGAAATTCATTGTAAGCATAATCAACTGGGACCAATTTCGTCCTATGTTTCATAACCGATTCGAATGGTTGCTGCTTTATTGGAAAGGTATTACGAAGGCGGAGTGCACAAAGTTTTATTTTTTCCGATAGGTGGTGCAGGGGTCGAGCTACGCTAAAAAATGCATTTGGTACGTACGTAGCCTTTTGCCTAGATTAGCATATAGGATCAATTTTTCCGTTAAGTGGACTAGGGACCGATCTATTCGAAAAATTCTTATTTACGGTCCGATTTGCTTACATTCGACACGTAGGTGCCTTATGGGCAGGGATTAATATATAGGATATTTTTTCTAATAGGTGGACCAGATACCGATCTATTGGAAAAAATCTTATTCATGGTGCGACTTGCTTGAAATTCGATACCCATATTATAGAAATGCGTAAAATAGAATTGATTCATTGTTTTACAGTTCGAAAGGTTTCTGAAAGCGCCGAGGACATGCGGGTATTCGCTGTTTAACAAAACTTATTACACAGCCCAACAAAAATGGAAAAAATGTGATGCAGCAAATGTTAACGCTATTTTTGACAGATTTTTTGTGCTGATTACGAATCCGTAAGCGTAAAGTTTCCTTAAGCTCCAGATTTTAAGAAAAACCAGGTCAAAGTGTCAAAAAATCGCGTTTTTTAGATTAGATTAGAGAAGCTCAAGCAAAGAAACAAAGGGTGATAGAACCTTCCACTTAGGCTTAGATTAAAGCTAAAAATCTCGACTACTATCTTTGCAAATTCCTGTACCTTTGCTTGATGGTCACTTATAGTCATTTGATGAACAGGAGAAAGTGATTTAGGGAAGTTTGAGTATCTACCGCAGTTAAGAAAAAGGTGGTAGAACCTTCCACTTAGGCTTAAATTAAAGCTAGAACTACAGACTAATATCTATCACCTTTTGTTTTCTTGCAAGAAGTTCTAAAATATTGCAAAAAACACGTTTTTTGACACTCTCACCACGCGTTTCTCAAAATCTGGAGCTGAAGGAAACTTCATACTTACAGATTCGTATCAAAAACATCTTTAATATTTTTCGCATCAAAATCGGTGTTTCCCTGTGTTACCTACACTAATTATATAAAGAAAAGCTCCTTCTTTTTATAAGAGGTGATCTCGAGAACTGCAGAACTGAACCGCTCAGTAACAACTTACTACAAGAGCGTGCAATTGCTGGCTTATGCCGATGACATCGACATCATAGGTAACAAAAACCGCGAAGTCTGTTCTGCCTTTTCTAGGTTGGATAGGGAAGCAAAGCGAATGAGTCTGGTGGTAAAAGAGGACAAGACGAAGTGTCTCCTGTCATCAAACAAACAGTCAGCACATTCGCGCCTTGGCACCCACGTCACTGTTGACAGTTACAATTTCGAGAAAGTAGAGAATTTCGTTTACTTGGGAACCAGCATTAACACCGATAATAATGTCAGCATTGAAATCCAACGCAGAATCACTCTTGCCAACAACTGCTACTTGGGACTGAGTAGGCAATTCAGTAAAGTCCTCTCTCGACGTACGAAAACCACGCTCTATAAGTCACTCATCATGCCCGTGCTGGTATATGGCGCAAAAGCATGGACGATGACAACACCCATCGAGGCGGCTCTTGGAGTGTTTGAGAGAAAGATTTTGCGGAAGATTTACGGGCCTTTACGCGTTGGCGACGACGAGTACCGCAGACGTTGGAACGATGAGCTGTATGAGCTTTACAACGACATGGACATAGTGCGAGGCTCTAGCACAGAAAGTACTCAACTCGGAACCCGCTGGTGGTAGCAGAGGTAGAACGCTTTAGTCAAGTTATCTAAGACGGCAATGGAGGATATGCCTTCTGTCGACAACAAAACCAAACGTGAAGTTGAACTGCTGGGGAAAACGTTGGACCAAATGTTTCAATAAAAAAAATAATTTTGGGCGGGACGAAGTTCGCCGGGTCTGCTAGTTTCTAATAAACGAAAAAATTTTAAAAATTTCACTCCAGAATCCTCGCACGAATTTATGAGATTCCTACAGCCTTCAATTCATTTTTTTATTTTATTAAAAAGACTGATTTGTCGATTTAAAATCTGTTGTTTGAAATTTTTTCAAAGGCAGTTGAAAAATATTTTTTTTTATAGCTGGTTGTTTGTTTTTTAAGGCTGGTTTCATGCGCAGAAGTGGAAAACTTCTGACTGCCATTCACCTGGGAGTGGCCAGAAGCGAACGGTTCAAATCGCAGCTCACAACGTCCGGATATTTATATCCACGTATCCTCTGGGTAGCAACCAAACACCCGTTTGGGGCAAGCTAAAGTGAGAAGGCGTAAAACTTCGCGTATACTCGGTACCCAATACTTGAAGAAATTTTCGGTACCCAATACTTTCTTTTCGGTACCCGATACCGATTCGATACATTAAACCTTCCTCATTACATATAAACGTCTTGTCAGCTGATTAAGTTTTGTCACATTTTTTTATAAAAGTCTAGCGCATTACGTAACCAGGACCAAATTAATCCACATTTCAAACTTTTTCAACAAACTTTAACAATTAAACCTAAAAATTTTAACCTTTTTATTACAAATATTAGGTATACAGTTTTATAGCCCATTATATTTTAGTAGATTAAACTGCAAATTTTTTTTTTTGCTGACGGTCCTAGGCATTTTCCTCCATATAAATGTAATTAGCGATGATACTTTATATGGGAGAAAACCGTCAGCCAAAAAAAATTATTAAAAATCGACGCAATTTTCTAGCTTCTTGAAATTTGCACTTTAACTAACTAAAATTTAATGGGCAACTGCATAAAAAGTTTTGTCACCTTACCTTTTGTTTACAAAAGCCGACCTACCTAATGTCCCAAATAAATGCACTTACCGTGCGCAACAACAACACAAGGGGGCCAAACGAAATAAACAAATGCACGCACAAAAGGGAGATGACAAGAGAAATTCCAAGCAACCGGCTAGCTCAGTGGAGACGGCGGGTTTGCTTGCAAGGGACAATATACACGCAATCCAAATACCCAACAAACAAAATCTAGCTAGGGACAACAACGACAAAAATACCAAACGGCACCAACTAATATATATATATGTACGTAATAATAGGGTGGGTCGAAAATTTTAGCTAAACAGAAAATTTTTAAACACGAAGATTTAAAAAGACAAAACCTTGTTTTTGGGGCGCACCCGAGGTGAGGTCCAACCAAAAGGTTACGAACCCACTCGCACTACCGCCCGTGCTGCCGGGGATATCTTTAACCCGCCTGTATGACTGGGCTCAGG
>NW_016166016.1:0-1661 GCF_001687245.7 Rhagoletis zephyria | reverse complement strand
TAAGCACTCGAAAAATTTTACACTCACAAAATTATGTCGAATTTTAAGGTAAACTGTTTTATACATTTCAAAAGATGTATAAAAATTTAAAGCAATGTTTGACCACAGATATATTCAAAAACTGCTCATCAATCAGATTGGCTTTTTATATATCCGCACAAGTGGAAAAATGAATTCAAATTACTTGCGACAAAATGAAAATCTTTTCTTACAAATTTATTTTTTCGCATTGCTGCTACTTTAAGCTCGTATCATGATTGCAAATATGCATTTTCATCCAAAATTCTTTTTGGTTTGGGTTAGCTGGATATTTTGCTATGCATCTGCGTAATTATTTTTTCAGAATTCGCTTATCTGTTTTTACTACTTTTGGCCGCTGTAGTCCCATAGTGCGCACCCGCCTATGTGCAGCAAAAAATGTGCGCCAAACAATGCAAGGAAAGCTTAACGTCGAAAAGCTGCAATCACAACAGACGGCCCATTTATTCACCACTCAACTCACACACCTGATCTCTGAGAGCACTCCTCAACAATCAGACATAAGCGAGCAGTGGAATCACATTTGCCGATCCCTAAGTACCGCCGCCGAAGAAGTAGTTGGATTTCAGCGAGCCCGAAAGAACAACTGGTACGATGAGAAATGTCTAGAAGCCGCAGGGAAAAAAGACGCCGCCTATAGGGCCACGCTGCGATCAGGCGCAACGCGAGCCATGTGGGTCCGTTATAGGGATCTGAATAANTAGAAGCCGCAGGGAAAAAAGACGCCGCCTATAGGGCCACGCTGCGATCAGGCGCAACGCGAGCCATGTGGGTCCGTTATAGGGATCTGAATAAGGAAGCGAGACGTATTTACCGCAATAAGAAGAGAGGCCGAAATACGTGAGTACGAAGAGCTTGAAATGCTATCCTACAAGAAAAGCGCTCGAAAATTTCACCGGAGGGTTAGGCGACTTACGGAAGGTTTCAAGACCAGGGCGAACTCCTGTAAGAACAACAATAGCGACCTAGTGACCGATGTAAAGAATGTACTTAAATTATGGAGGAACACTTTTCCACTCTACTCAACGGTAGCAGCGCTGAAATTTGTGGATAAGACGAACCCGAGCCCCCAGTCGATGACGATGGAGCCGGCGTTCCACCACCTGACTATGACGAGGTACGAAAAGCGATAGCACACTTGAAAAACAACAAAGCTGCTGGAGGTGACAGCTTGCCAGCTGTGCTATTCAAGTACGGTGGTGGGGAGTTGATAAGGTGCAGGTATCAACTCTTATGAAGAATATGGTTAGATGAATGCATGCCCGACGACTGGAATTTAAGTGCGCCAACCACTGAGGAATCAGCCTTTTAAACACAGGTTATAAGCTCTTATCGAGTGTATTGTGCGAAAGACTGAATCCCACCGTCAACGAACTGATTGGACCTTATCAGTGTAGCTTTAGGCCAGGAAAATCCACCATACATTAGGTATTCACAAAACGCCAAATCTTGGAAAAGACCCGCGAGAATAGGATCGACACACACCATCTATTTGTCGATTTCAAAGCCGCTTTCGACAGCACAAACAGAAGTTGTCTTTATGCCGCGATGTATGACGTTGAGCAATACCACCGTCCAGGGCCGCCTTTGCTTCAGCTACCAGTCGCCGGAGTTTCTGTTGG
>NW_016166015.1:24795-25573 GCF_001687245.7 Rhagoletis zephyria | reverse complement strand
GTAGTAATTGCTGTTTTATGTATATCTTCTTCAGCCATCGAACAAGATCAATTTTGGAAAACATTTGTTTATTTTTTAAATCAATAGCTAAATCATGAATGTGAGGTAACGGATAACGATCTGGAATAGTAATGCAATTAAGTCTTCTGTAATCTCCACAAGGTCTCCAATCATTTGGTTCTTTTTTAAGAGCTAAATGTAAAGGAGATGCAATGTGAGAGTGTGAAGGTCTTCATATACCTGTTTTAACTAAAAATTCAAATTCTGTTTTTGCTATTTTAAATTTAATTGGATCAAGACGACGTGGTTTAGAGAAAGGTAGCACTCCTTTTGTTTCAATTCTGTGAACCGTTTGGTGTTGCACTGATTTAGTGCAATCTGGTTCACAAGTAATTGAAGGAAAATCATTTAAAAATTTTAAAAATTTATTTTCAGTAATTGGTATCCTTATTGAAAATATATCGCAAAAACCAGATGATATATGATGAAACTTTCAATTTTGTTGTTGAATCAGTAATTTCTCTATTTTTAATATCAACTAATATACCAAATTTCTCTAAAAAGTTAGCGCCTATCATTGGTGTTGAAATATCCGCTAATATGAAAGGGAATTCAAAATCGCGTCTTAAACCTAGATTAATTTTTAAAAGTTTTGTACCATATGTTTTAATAAAAGAGCCGTTAGCTGCAGTCAAATTAAGATCTGAATTTCTTTTATGTGATTTGAATTTTGAAGAAGGAATGACCGAAACGATTGCACCAGTATCAATTAAAAAAT
>NW_016166015.1:0-20857 GCF_001687245.7 Rhagoletis zephyria | reverse complement strand
GCCTTCGCTGCATCCCGGGAGCAAACAACTTGGTCCATAAAAAGATGCGTTACGTTCCCACGACAGTCGGGTCTACGTAACCGGAACGACCCAGATTTATATCTGGCCAAGGACTGTCACTCCAACAACACTCCCCAAAAAGTCTTTGGGGAATTTGTATGCTGCTACAACAACAACAGCTAGTGCGTTAAACGCCATTCTCAGCCCACGTTCGGTATAATATTAAACAAAATTTTGAACCGAAAATCCCATGAGATATACAACCAATTGAGCGTGAATTTTTTGTTAAACTAGTTAGATTTAAAGCAATATTCAAATACTGATCGATTTATGCGTCATTATTTTTGAAAGTGGATATTCAAATCGACATACTCATAGAATAAAATAATAATAATAATAAATAATAAGCTGAACTAAATACTGTACTGATTTTAAATCGAGTACCATCATCTTATAACATAGACTTTAATAGTACGGACTTTACGTCTACCGTTGGCAGAATTTTTTAATAATCGGAATTTACAACTTGGTATTTGAGTCTTTGAACATGGAATTGTTTCCCATTCTCGATGCAACTTATTTGACAGACGAACAGCGACAGATCGAAGGGGAGATATATAACCTATATCCAGCGCCGNTCGAGTACCATCATCTTATAACATAGACTTTTATAGTACGGACTTTACGCCTACCGTTGGCAGAATTTTTTTAATAATCGGAATTTACAACTTGGTATTTGAGTCTTTGAACATGGAATTGTTTCCCATTCTCGATGCAACTTATTTGACAGACGAACAGCGACAGATCGAAGGGGAGATATATAACCTATATCCAGCGCCGGTTCAATGGACCGACACCGAAATAGCTGCCCTCAATGGTAAAATATCTGCTTACGTTGGCCAACCATGGTTAATAAAATCCCATGCCATACACCAAATGAATGAGTTGGAAATATGTGAGAGAGCATATCGGGAACTGAAGGCGAATGAGGTGTTAACACCTCAGGGTCGTCTTCACCCAATGATACATTATTGTTATCGAACCGCTCGGTTGAAGTTAAAACCCGAGTCGGCGTTACGCCAGGCAGATCTGATCGGAAAATTTCAGTCGAAGATTCGTGAGCTTCGGATGTCTTCACCGAATACGGGAATCCCAACGTGCGATCCCCAATTAAGTTTGAAGTCGAACTTCCATGGTTTTGAGAACGAACGGGGAACGATGAGTTCAACTCAAAATACTGTTCCATCACAATATTTACCCTTAACCATACCAGATTCGATTCCAAACCAGAATATACCGACTTCGGTTCAGGCAACTGACCCACGGTATACCCTGACCACCAGTACGGTTAATTCAAATGCTCAACCAGCCGTTCTCAATTCAGTGTCAGGCGGAACGGAACCAACACCCTCATTACACCAACTGTCTGTAATGGTGTCTGAGTGCGAGAGCAGATGCAACAGCAAATGATCCGTGATCGGATTCATTTACAGACACCAATCCCTGACGTTCGTGACATAAACCAAACCATGCCAAGACCCGGAATCATACCTGGATACCACCCTCGGTGGATCCTCCTTATGGTTCTTTGGGTGGTCCTTCAACCTTACAAACTCAAACGATCAATACCTACCGTGGTGTTAGAACGTCTATATCCAAGAACCAATTAATCAACCATCTCAGTTATATCCGGTCCACCACAATCACGACCAAATCAAGCCACTATATTCGACGAATCTGCCCAAGCGGATGTAATGGATAGGAAATTCAGAGGCTTACCATCATGGATGGGAGTGCTCAATTCAATGGCGTTCATGTGAACGAAAAATTTCTATCGGTTGAAGATTATTTGGCTATTATTGGCTCATTTCGATATAAGATTGGAGTACCCGACCATGAATTGGTAACGCGTTTGGTACCCACACTCACGGGGGCCGCTCGACAATGGTACTTCACGAACTGAGAAACTTCGGAGATTATCAAGATTTTGCACGAAACTTCGTGCTCGTTTCCTCAACAAACATACTCGGGCCCAAGTAATAATGTCATATGCACAGATTAAATTCGACCCACGTTGCAAACACTGCTGAAACATATCGATGACTTGACATTGCAATTGCAGGGTAATTCCTGTGGTCTGGATGAACGGGACCACCTCGATATCATCATTGGTACCTTATCCGATCATCTGCGTGAACTCGTCCACACTCGACAAGTCCACACGTTGGAGCAATTGCGTGAGTTCGCTCAGCGAATTGCACCACATTCGTTCATTGTTGCCACACCCCGTCCGGAAAGAACACGTTCGGATAGACAGCGATCAGTGCCACGGGAAAATTTCGTCAATACATGATCCATCGGATGATTGTTCAGATTCGGAATATACCGCTTCGTTTCCTGGGTCCGACTCCGATGACAGGGAATGTGCATACGCGAACTAGCAAAAGAAACCAATTAAAGCATCTCAGAAACATAGGTATTCGAAACCAGTCGAGGATTATAAAAATGACAAAAAGCCAAAGGAGAATGATACGAAAGTAGGAACTATCGTCGACCCATTTCTCGCTGTTGAGGGCGACGAAAATGTACGATGTGCAAAATGTCTCGTGTGGGGCCATCACTTCAAAAAGTGTCGAACCCAACCGAATAGGGTAATCAGCTGCAAATGTACACGACCGGGGGTTACGTCTGATCAATGCCTCATTCGACCGAAGTCCCTCTACAAATCGACAAATCTTCAGTACCGAATTCCAGTAATAATTCTACTCTGATTCTTAACGAGTATAATCAAACTCACAAACATTTTATGAGAAGTACAAATGGGGACAGTTGCAATCTACCGAAACATCCATTGGTCTCGCCGATAATTCGATTTCTTTTAAGGCCCTTGGTAAAGTGAATGTATTATATACGGTTGGTAGTCTTACCCGACTTGTGCCAACTCTTGTAGTGCCTATCTCACTGAAACACCCAATTATGGGACGGACATTCCTTGAGGCCTTCTTNCGGACGGACATTCCTTGAGGCCTTCATTTTCGAACTGGTGCATAACCAAGAGAAAGTTCAGCGATTT
Organism: Rhagoletis zephyria; assembly: GCF_001687245.7. NCBI lineage: Eukaryota > Metazoa > Arthropoda > Insecta > Diptera > Tephritidae > Rhagoletis > Rhagoletis zephyria. Next base: position 17,784 of record NW_016166015.1, on the reverse strand, counting down.
TTAAAACATACAGCCAAAGGTGATACTGAAGAAGTTGCATCCGCTAAAGTCGAAATGGTTACGGCGGATGAATTTATTAATTTTTGTAACCAGTCACAATGGAGTGGGAAAGAACAAGCTCAGATATCTTCTATGAGTAATGATCTGGAGCCAATTGACGCTGCTACACTCGGTTTAGAGGGCGACATAGATACCCCAAAACTAACTAGCGTCAGCCTTCCACATAATCTCACCTCAGATCAAAGACAAATGTTGGACGCCGTTCTCAAACTTTTTAATCCAACTCCTGAGTCTGGTCCTTTAAATGTCACTAATCAGATCGAACACGTAATTGATACGGGTGATGCAAAACCCGTCATGAAACGCCAGTATTCAGTATCGCCATATGTTGCTGAACAAGTTCAAGCCGAATTGGATAAAAAGCGTAGTCGTGACATCATTATGACCATCGAAGAAAGCCCTTTGCGGTCACCAATTCTGGCTGTAAAGAAGAAAGACGGAACGTGTCGCATGTGCTTGGACGCAAGAGAATTGAATAAAATCACCGTTCCAAATGCCTATCCAATTACAGATACTAATAAAATTTTAGCTCGACTAAAATCAGCAAAATACCTAACCAGTATTGATCTGTCTCAAGCTTTCTTTCAAATTCTTTTGGCAAAATCGAGTCAACTGAAACCCGCTTTTGCACTCGGCAACATTGATAAAATTTTCCGTGATTTGGTTTCACATGCATTCGCATATGTGGATGATTTCATAATTTGCACTTCGACGTTTGAAGAACACGTTAAGATATTGGCTATCGTGGCAAAACGTCTGGCTGGGGCCGGCTTAACCATCTCAACATCCATATCGAATTTTTGTTGTAAACGATTGGAATTCCTGGGCTACGTTTTGTCTCAAGAGGGTTTATCTGCGAATCCATCTCATATTCGAGCGATTGTTGGAATTTGCACGGCCCAAAACGGCAAAAGAAGTCAGACGGTTCGTTGGTGCAGCAGGCTGGTACCGTAAATTTATTCCAAATTTTTCGGAGATCACAGCTCCCCTTTGTGAATTGTATAAAGGAAACCGAAAAGGACCCATTGAATGGAATATCGCTGCTGAACAAGCCTTTCTCAAACTCAAAGAGTGTTTAACTACCACTCCCGTTCTGACTATGGCCGATTATTCAAAACCATTCAAGGTTTATACCGATGCCTCCCTTATCACACCAGAAAAACATTTGGAACTTCCTGACGCCTTATCTCGTTCTTTTGCTCTTCTCAACATCGTTCGTAGAAATCCAATTGACCTTCCGAGTAATTTTCACGTTAATCGTATCCCAATCACATCCGTGATCAACATTGACCCAAACACGTGCGTAAATGGTACAACAAAATGCATGCCATGGCCTCAAAACAACCATTAGATAGATATAAAATCGAGAACAACCTTCTATATCATCGATTGAAATTTTCCAATCAAAGTGCGGAAATACTGTGGACACTTTGTGTACCATCTTCTGATAGAGCCAAAGTTCTCGATGAAAACCACAACCAACATTCGCATCAGGGTGTTTGGAAAACTTACAGACGTATCTCACAACGCTATTACTGGCCAAACATGTATGAGTCCGTTTACCAGTACGTTCGGCAATGTGAACTATGCCCCCGCATTAAACCAAGTAATGACAGCACCAAAACACCTCACGGCGAATATAGAGAACCAAAACGACCGGGTAGGCAATTATCGATTGACTTCGTCGGTAAGCTGCCCATGTCTAAAAATCGTAACCAATGGATCTTCGTAGCCATCGACTGTTACTCGCGATATGTCTGGGCGCAGCCCATGAAAAATGCAAGCGCCATATCCGTAGTCAATTATCTTCGACATATATTCACGGTGAATGGCTGCCCCGAACTCATTATATCAGATAATGGTACTCAATTCATCAGTCAAACTTTCGCAAAGCTTTGCGCCGATTATAACATCAAACACATGAAAACGCCTTTGTACCATCCACAAGCCAATCAGGTCGAGGCGACAAACAAAAGCATTAAACTTGGATTACGTGCTCACATGGCTGATCTTCTTGAACATTCCTTTTGGGAAAACCATCTTTCTCGTGTTATTCATGATATTAACACTTCAGTGCATTCAGCCACGGGCTACACGCCATATTTCCTGCACACTGGTCGTGAATATGTGAAAGATGGAAACGAATATAAATTATTATTGGATGTAAATCCATACCATACACAGGATGTGGAACAGCGTAAAGTTCTGGCTGATGAAATTCGAGACAAACAGTTCGAACAATATCAACAAACCGCACAACGGGCATTGACCCGCAAAAGAGAACGCCATTTCGAGATAGGCTCGGCAGTGTACATTCCCAATTCTAAACAGTCCGTGGCTGGAGGGGGCTATGCACAAAAACTAGCCCCACCAAAAATTAGAGCCTATGTTTCACGGAAACTTGGTTCGAATTCATATGAACTGATCGATGCTAAACACCGGGTGCTTGGCAATTATTCCGCCGATTTAATCACAACACGTTAACTCATTCAGTACATTCGCCTTCTCAAGTATTTCGACGAATATATGGCGGGCCTCCATACTCCATTGATTCTGCCTTATTACAGGGTACCCGGCTTGAATAAATTAGCTAAGTTTAGTTTTGTTATATCCATAGTTTTGTTATATTATATCCTCAGTGCATTGCTAGTAAATCGATTAAAGCAAACAAGAAAAGATTCATAACCAAATCATTTACCAATGCCTTTCATCTACCGTAGCTTATGTAATGCGTACTGAAACTAAATAGTAAAGACGGAACATGTGTACATACATCTGCGCTCAGAGGCGAACTGAACGAGTTAGGATGTGGTTGACGAAGATCATGTAGAACGATTTCTATGTAAGGGGTCTAACGTCCAGGCCGTGAATCGCATTCGAACCACCATTCTCATATCCCTACTAAACGCTCCACAGGTTTTTTTTTTAGAACATGTCGCTGAAGATGAGAGGGGGATAATGATCTATTATTTTTATTGGCCAAATAATAGACATAAGAACGATTATAAGAAATGTAAACATAACAAAACTGTCAAAGCTAAACTTCAAAATGGGGGGGATTGCCAGATGAATGTACGAAACCAATAACTATTCAAGACACGAACCATTATATCAGTATAGACACGAATTGACATGGCCCCTATGAAAACGCGCACACTGACATACGAAAAAGAATCGGGGGTCACATACCACGAGGCTAGAAAAATATATTTCTTTTTTGGAATTGGACACGGAGCGAACCACACTCATCAGCCCTCGCAAGAACGGAATTACAACAAAGTACTTAAAGTGTATTAAAAGCTGGCGACATTCGGGGAGTCGATACTCACCACTCAGTGGAAAGTGGAAAGTGAAATCGACTGCGTCCAAGCAAATATAAGGAGAAAGGCTGACTGTAAAAAGCCTTTTTTCTGGTATCGAGTTAATAGAGGCAAAAGGTGCCGTCACATTCTTTCCGGCAAATCCCCAGCCATGTTGTTGCGTAGAATAAAGAAGTTGTGAGCATCAAATCTGGACTATTCATTTGACAGCAATTGAGTCACCATAAGCCGGTAATACAAAATCATTACACGTAACTCAGCTACTTTCTTGCCACCATCCATTGGAAACGAGCTATCCATCAACCGTAAATAAAGATTCCTGTTTGGACCGACAAACTAAGGACAAGCAAATCAGTTCACATTATTAAACATACACGAGTTAGAACGGGTGATCAACAGTATGAACAACAAAAAAGATTTCAACTTGATATTCACGAAAATGATCTTGTGCGCATTTCACCATATCTGCCCGATTTTCCTGAATATCATAAACGATCCGCTGAAATCCGGTGAGTTTCCCGATAAGTGGAAAGCCCCAACAGTCATACCCGTAGAAAAAGTTAAGAACACTGATGACAGAGAGCAAAATTCTTGAGCAGGTTGTGCATAAACAATTAGAGGCACATATAGAGAATAACCAATTGCTTTCAGAAAACCAATCCGGATTTAGACAGAGCCATAGATGTGAGTCGGCGCTAAACTTTGTAATCACGAGCTGGAAATCTAAAATAGCTGAGCGAAAATGTGTAGTGGCTCTTTTTCTCGACTTGAAGAGAGCATTCGAAACGATCGGCAGAAGCATACTAATAAAGAAAATGACAAAGTACGGAATACAGGGAATTGAGCGAATTGAGAGCTACTTATGCGATAGAAGGCAATGTACGCGGAAATCTGAGTGGAAGTCTGAATTGAACACAGTAACGTTAGGAGTACCACAAGGGGCGGTGCTGGAAACACTTCTATTCCTCATACACATTAACGATATGGAAAAAGTATTACGTGGAGTCAAGATCTGCCAGTTTGCTGATGATACCCTATTACAGGCCTTCCCAAAGTGGGTGACGCGGCACCCTGGGTGCAATATAGCTATCTGCGTTTCTTTTATAATCGATCGCAGGCGAGTGAATATCATCAGGTTCCAGATATTCTCCTGATCTTTTTCTACAGGTTATTAGGCCCAGTGGAGTTGTGAAATTCCAAGAAATTTAATTCGCAACAATGTTTATTCATAAAAAAAAATGGCGGACGCAGTTAAATATAAATTCGAAAAGTTGAACGATATCAATTATGCTAATTGGAAATTCAGAATGGAGTTGCTGCTGTGAAGCAGAATTTATGGAAAAGGGTGATTATGGAGGGAAGACCGGAGCCAAAGTTGAATGGTAAACATGAAGTAACAAATCAGAGTTCCATCGATAAATGGGATGAGCTTGATGATGAAGCAAGGGGTACAATTGGCCTGGCTATTGAAGACGATCAACTTATCCACATTCGCTCGATGTCAACGGCAAAGAAATCCTGGGACGCGTTAAAACAGTACCATGAGAAGAATACATTGGCAAACAAGGTGTTTTTAGTTAGTTTAGTTGGAAGAAGGCGGTGATGCAAAAGCACATATTAACAAAATGCAGGATTTGTTTACGAGACGAACGATCTAGGTGAGCAACAACTATCGACTTTATGGAGCAAAATATTTTTACTTAGCAGCTTACCGCAAAGCTATGATACATTAGTCTCTGGTCTTGGTGAAACAAGCAGTGATTGCGGAATTTGAGCGGCATGTCAAAGCAATAGGTGCCTCAAATGATTCAGTTTTAAAGACCGTTGCAAAAGTAAGCGTTTGTTTCTTCTGCAAGAAACCTAACCCTCAAAAGAAAAACTGCCCCAAATACAAGGAATGGTTGGCTAAGAAAAACAACAAAGATGTACATGCAGCAGATAAAAATGTCATCAAGACAGATAAAGTTAATACGGTCACGGAGAATAACTTTTTATTTAAAATTAGTAACACACATGAAGAGGGTTACACCATGGATTCGGGCGCTACTAAGCATGCAGTAAAAGACAAAAGTTTTTTCATTACAATCGAGGAATCGTATAAGGGAACAGTTCAATTGGCAAATGGTGAATTGGTGCAGGTTGTTGGAATCGGTACTGGATATTTGACATTTTTGGACGAAAAGGGATGCATTCATAAAGAAAAAGCACCAATGTTTTGTATGCACCTAAATTAGTCGGGAATGTGATTTCGGTACGGCAATTAACCAAAAATGGATTCAAAGTGGAATTCGATGATCGAATTTGCCAAATTAAGTATAATGAACAACAGATCGGTGTTGCTGATATAGTCAAAGGGCTGTATGTATTGCGTCAAACGGAGAAGGTATGTGCGTTGTAAGCACACAACGATAAATGCATACATGAACTACATCGTAAAATGGGACATCGTGATCCAGCGGCGATCCGAAAAATGGCGTTGGATGGTTCGGTTAAGGGACTGGAAATTGTTGAATGTGGAGTCAAACAGGTGTGCGAAGTTTGCGTGAAGGGCAAAATGACTCGTTTACCATTTCCACAGAAATCGAAAAATGAGTCATCAGCGGTACTAGACTTAGTACATTCGGACGTATTCGGACCAATGCGCACAGCGACTCCCAGCGGAAAACGTTATTTAGTTACATTCATTGAGGACTACTCCAGTTTTACTGTCGTTGTGTTGTTGGCACATAAATCGGAAGTTGAAAACGCTATGAAACAGTTTATTGCATTATGTGAAAACAAATTTGGGCGAGCTCCAAAGATAATGCGGTCGGATCGTGGTGGTGAATACACATCTAAGAATTACATTACATTTTTAAAGTCAAAAGGGATTCAAATCCAGCTAACAGCTGCATATTGTCCACAGCAAAATGGAAAGGCTGAACGTAAGAATCGCACGTTAATTGAAATGACGCGCTGCATGCTCATCGATGCGGAATTAAGCTACAGCTTTTGGGGCGAGGCCGTCGCAACAGCTAATTTCATCCAGAACCGTGTGATTACCAGACCTATGAACGTGACGACATTCGAACGTTGGAACGGATTTAAACCAGGTATAGACAGTTTTCACATATTTGGTTCTAAATGTTTTGTTCATATACCATCAGCAAAAAGAGGAAAGTTAGATAACGTAGCGGCAGAAATCATTTTCTTAGGATATGACGAAAACTCAAAAGCTTATCGTTGCTACAATGCTACAACAAATAATGTAGTGATTAGTCGAGATGTCAAATTCACTACGGATATCTCGATTAATTTGGGTGGAACACGCGATATAAATCATTCTAAAGAAAATAAAGTTGACTCGTCGGTTCCGGAGCAGAACATTGATCATGTTCACGATAGCTTTCAGGAGGAGCATAAAGCTGCAGCGTACCCTGTTGAGAAACATGTTATCGATAGCGCTCAGGAGGAGACTAAAGTTGCAGTGCGTCCTATTGAAGGAGTTCAATCAGCACAACGTGCTTCCGGAAGGGCAAATAAAGGCGTTCGAGCAAAGCGCTTGATCGAAGAGATAAAGATGATTGCAGATATATGTGAACCAAAGAATTATGATGAGGCAGTTCAAAGCGGCGAAAAGGTAGAATGGCTCACAGCAATGCAAGAAGAAATTGAAGCACACAAACACAACGGTACGTGGGAAGTTGTAGATTTGCCACCAGGTAGAACAGCAATTGGCAGCAAATGCAGATGGACGAGTGGAGCTATTTAAAGCCAGATTAGTGACACAGGGTTTTTCGCAAAAGTACGGTGAAGATTTGTTGTGTAGCAGTATGTTGGTAGCGGAGCGGAGTGGAAAGTCGGCATGCTTGTGGTTCCTGGCTTCGCTCATCGGCTGGGGTAGGTCTCCTCGCATCCGTTTCACTAAGCCACACTAACAAAGAATTCATGCCGATTCACAAAAAAAAAAAAAAAACATAGACCTGAAGTCGGAAATTACAGGAAAAGCCTGTCCTGTCAGTGGAGTCTACCCACCCTCTTCTACGTACGTTGTACGGAAGCCATGGACGCTGTGTTGACTCCCCAATTCTTACAGCGTCCCCAAAACTGAGAAACGTCCGTCTCCTTGTCACTCCGTCACGTCAAGTCAAACGGTCATGTCGCCTGTCCTTACTCCCACGTCCCCTCTTGCGCACAAGCGCAACACCCACACCAAAAAAATTGCTATCAACAAATCATGTTTTCTTTTAACAATTCACCTTATAAATTTTATTTGACAATTTTTGCCTTATGCTTAACACATCTCTTGAGTAAATACCCTATCTTACGTTATATCAAAAACCTATACTTAATAAAAACTCAACAAAAGATTCAACCCTAACATATAGGAAAACATTTATCATACATACATGCACAAGTACACACTACTACGGTAGAGGTGCTATCGCCTTATTTTCTTTTCTGTCGATCACTCGCATGTGATCGCGGGCAACGAGCCGGCTGCCTTTAGTCTTACTAAATTAGACAGGAGCAACACGTGTAGTAGGTACTAAACAATCTCAATTAAAGTGAACCAAAAAAGCAAGCAAAATAAAAATAAGATCCAAAAAAAACAAAAAAAGTATAGAAAGTGCGTACAACAATGCGGGTACTAGTGACAATTTATATTTCAAGAATAAAGGTATTACGAAGAAAGAAATGCCTAACTGCTAAAAAAAAATTTCTATGTGGGCTTTGTATGTATGTGTGTTTAAAAAGTCTTGGCATAAAAAAACTAACCAAAATGCCTGTCTTCTAATATAAAAATAAAGTATAATATCAAAATATATACATATATATATAAATCACCTCTAGATTCCTGCGGTGAATAAAAAAGGGATATTATGTAACATAACTCAGAACCAAATTCAAAAGGCGGAAGGAATAATAACCTGGAAACTAGCGGTGTGGAAGTGAGTAAGTACTAAAAACTATATAAATAAAATGAAGTGCCTAGAAAACTACGAGATCGCAAGCTTAGGAATTAATACAAAATTAAAAATAGCAAAATTTAGCAAATTCAATACCCAATCCTTAAAAATATATGTATATACCTATGTAGCTAATAAAACAAAGGAATTCAGTAACAACAACTAGGGTAAAAGTACTAAATATTTAGGCGAATGGACTACAAAACAAAGAGAGGGTTAATCATGCCGCTGCATGTGATTTTGTGACAGCCGCTCGCGTTCGTGCTGTTGCTTGTTTTCCCGATGCTCCCACGTAGTTTTTGGTGTCTTTTGCAGCTCATTCGTCGTCCAGCACTCTCCTTTATTGCTGACGGTACTCGCGGGTATATTCAGCTATACTTTCCAGCGTGATTAGGTGGTCATCAACCTACTATTTTGGGACGTATAATGGATCACCTGTCCGACGGTTAGAATGTTGTCGTCCGCTGCTTCACGTCACAGCCCGACATACGTATACAATTGTTTATTCAAAAAACTCAGTGCCTTCAATTCCCTTTTGTTTTCACGTGTGCCGGTGCGTTTCGTGTTAGTGGTGCTGTGATGTTGGTCGCTACTGTCGGACGGACGTGATCGTGATGTAGGTAGATTCTCCGTTTGGATGTGATCCTTCTCAGGTCCCAACTGGGTGGAGGTCCTTTTACCGTATTTCCTCTGGCGACATATAAAAGACAAACACAGAGTTTAGGCGATGTTTAAAAACATTATGTGAGCATTCGCATCGATGTATGTATATACGCACATATGTATATACATACATACATGCAAGCCTTCTTGCACATATGCTCGCATATCTCATCGATGCCGTTTCGCAACCCAGGCGGTCAAAGACAATCGCTCTTAAGTGAGCTCAAATAGCTTAAACCGATTGGAATACGAACGTTTACTCCAACAGGCCTCCAGGCCTGTTGGGGCATATATGTACGTATGTACACACATTTAGACCACTTAACTTACCTCCTATTCCTGTGTAGCACTTCAAGATGGGCATAATAAAAGAAATGAACACCATTAGCGGGTTTATTTAATATTAGGTATATAGCTAGAAACTTCGAACGTTTTATTCGCGCACTTTCACCAACTTTTCGCTCTGTTTTAATGGCCCGTTGGTTACGGTTACCCCCTTTTATACGGCGATCAAAACGAATAAGCCCTTCATGCCACTCATACTAGCTCAACGGGCCCCACTTCGTGAGGACACAGATTCACACGCACACCCTCACACTGCGCTACATGATATCATAGCCCACCACAAAGTCCCCTACCTGAATTCCACTGCTTCCGCTACAATGTTGCCAATGCCTCAGCAACATCATGGCCGCCGTGTATACATTAATGCATGTATCTGACACACTTCCGCTTAGGCAACCGCTGCCGCTACAGATTATGATGAGGTGTTTGCACCAGTTGTGCTTAGCACAGCATTCAGGATATTACTATCAGTGGCTGCAAAAAGGGGTATGCTTGTTCATCATTTTGACGTCAAGACAGCGTTTCTCAACGGAAAACTAAAGGAAACAATTTACATGAAGCAACCGCCAGGATATGATGGTGACAGTTTAAAAGTTTGTTTTTTGAAGAAGAGCATCTACGGATTGAAACAGGCAGCAAGATCTTGGAATACTGCACTGCATAAGGTACTCGTCGAGGCAGATTTTCAACAAAGTTATAACGAGCCCTGCCTATATTCAAAGAAAATCGATTTAAAATTTTGCTACGTGGTTACATATGTCGAGGATCTCATTGTGGTTTGTCCGATGATCGATCAAATGAGGGAGGTTGAAAACGTGTTTAAACCATACTTTGTGATGCACGATTTGGGACCGATCAATTACTACTTGGGGATGGAAGTTTCTAAGGACGATTTTGGTAATTTTGAACTGAATCAATCGACATACATCACAAAAATTGCGGCGGATTTCGGAATGAAAGATGCAAAACCAATAAGAACGCCAATGGAAGTCAATTACGGAAAAACAGATTCTACAGACACATTGGAAAACAACAGAAAATATCGTTCGTTAATTGGTCGATTGCTATATGTATCGGTTCACACAAGCCCGATATTTCGGCCAGCGTCAGTATTTTGGCACAAACGGTATCACGACCAACCAACGATGATTGGAACCAACTCAAGCGTGTTGTCAAGTACTTAAAATCAACGTATCAATTGAAATTGAAGTTGAGCAATGTACAGTCTAAAAATCTTTCGTTGTTTGGCTATGCAGATGCAACATGGGCTGATGACAAAGATGACAGGAAGTCAAACAGTGGTCGCATAATCTATCTCAACGGCGGTACAATCAGTTGGGCATGCAATAAACAAAACATGGTAGCTGCGTCGTCGTGTGAAGCGGAGTTTATTTCCCTATCGGAAGCACCGAAGGAAGTAAAGTGGATACGTCAATTATTGGAAGAAATGAACGAGAATATTGACGGACCAACCACTATCTTCGAAGACAATCAGGGATGTATTGATCTTGTGCGAGATCAGAAATTTTCGTATAAAACCAAACACATGGATACAAAATACAAAATGATTCGAGATTATGTAAATCAACAAATCATTGAATGCGAATACTGCCCCACCAGTGAAATGATCGCTGATTTATTAACAAAACCACTGTCTGCCTGTAAGCATGATTATTGTAGAGAAAAATGTAATTTAGTGTGAACGAGGAGGAGTGTTGAATGTAAACCAAATCAATCATTCGGTTGCTTAACGTTCACACACGGTATAAGTATATCTATTTGACAAGTAGTAAACACACATATGTATATACATTGTATTGTTTCTTATACTTATGTACTGGTTCGCAAAAGAAAAGTCACAATTGTAATCGAACCCTGCTCTCTCTCAGTCTAAACTCGGTAATAATCGCACGTGTAATAAAGGCTAATAAAAAGCTGGTAATTTCACAATATAGCTATCTGTGTTCGCAGGCGAGAGAATATCATCACGTTCCAGATATTCTACTGAACTTTTTCTACACTTACATGATCTTTTCATGAGACCAATTTTTTTTAGCAATTTTATTTACTGCATAGTCGACATGCTCATCGAATTTTAACTTATCAATGTATATACCTAGGTATTTAATGGTTTTTACCTCCTCGAGCTTTTCATCTCTGATTTTTAAGCTATAGTTGAATGACTTCGCATTAGCCACCCTAGATAAGACCATGAACTGTGTCTTTTTCACATTCACTTCAAGTTTGTTTAAACATAACCATTTATATAAGGAGTCAAGATCTTCCTGCATCTTAGATATGGCATTTGGTAAATTTCTGTCACTGATGGTTAGAAGCGTATCATCCGCAAATAGTTTTATTTTACAGTATTTCAGTACCGTATTTATGTCATTAATGTAAATGTTAAAAAGTATTGGAGCAAGAACCGATCCTTGAGGCAGACCGATATTTACTGCAACCGTTTTTGACATTTTTGACTCAATCACTGTTTTTTTTGTTTACGATCTGAGAGAAAACACCGACACCACAGTATAGACAGTAACCAACCTTTTTGGGTTGTTGTTGTAGTAGTTGTTGTTGTTGTAGTTATATTCACTCCTGAGGAAGGCACGGGGTTGTGTGCTGCTATTTAATGGCTTTCCTCAGACTTTTTCTTAGATTTCAGGGTTGTGTGCTGCTTATTATTAGATAAATAAATTTAAGCATTTGACAAATCGTGATTTTATTAAAAGAAAATTATAAATGGTGTTGAAAAACCAAACAAACGCTCGTGCGAAAGCTCTATTTTTGTGTGTTGTTAAACATGGCGTATTGATGGTAATACAAGCAATGTATTCTTTTGTGGATTTTATGTTACTTGAGAATTTAGACAACGTGCGAGCTGCCAGGTTCGGTTATCAATATAATTAACACAAGCTTTTCCGCGTGGTTGCCTTTCAATAAATAGAATAAACAAATATTCGCAAATAAATTGGATTTATTTTATAACTGACAACTAACGTACGCTTTTTGTTCTTTTCTCCATTTTGATTTTTACTCTTTATTACCGCCAACAACTTTATGGGTATACATATTTACAAGCTGTCAAAATTTTGCGTAGTCCCACGAGCTAGGTAAAAACTATGGCATTCGTATTCACAACGAGAAATCTCAAAATTTTTGTTTGGTCTTTCCAAATTTTCTCTTTTTTATCAGTTGGCAAAGGCCCTCAGTGGCAGCGCTCCGAGCGTTGAGATAGTAATTTCATGTGAATTAGTAGAAAAGTTCCATGTTGAAAACACTTTTTATTATGGCGAGAAAATTTTACATTTCTGCTGTGCCAATTCGCAACTTTTTACTGCTAGAAATTTTTGACAGTTGCTCTGGTGCAAAAGTAGTTGACCAATTAAAATAAGAAATTATACAAAGAAGACTTGTCTTTATTGACATTTATTCTTCAAGAACTAAAAGCCACGCATTTATTAGACGCCTTAGTAATAAAATTAGAACAAACAAATTCTTCAAAACCGTCAGGCCGGGTTGAAAATTTTCATTCACCTCATAGTTAACAAAAATTTACAATCCGTAGTACTTTTCTATCAATTCGCAAATGCCGTTTGCACAAAAAAGGATATGAAATGCGTTTTATTTAAATCGTTTAGAAAATGAGTCATTTATGTACAGTGACGGGCAAAACTGTAACATGGTGTAACACGTTTTACTTCAGCCATTGCTATCTTTCCAAGTTCTAACGACTTTAATACTTTTGCTGTATATTCTTGTTGGTACACCCCTACTCCCTCCCTCATAATGATTTTAAGTCAATACAACAACAATAAAAAACCAGCAGACAAAAATGTAAATTAAGGCAGATGTTACAGTTTTGCACTCATATATTTTTAAGAACTTTTTAACAATTTTCACGTAAAAAAGAACTACTAACACAATATTCAGTACTCTTTTGCTTGTTTCAGTTCCTGGATGCGATTTGGCATACCTTATTTGTATCTTTGTAAAAATTCTGGAGGTATATCCTTAGTTTGCTTTCACAGCTCATGTACTCGATTTTACGGAATTTGATACTTGTTAAGCTGTGCTTTTAGTTGATTTCGCAAATTCTCGATGAGATTCATGTCCGCGGATTGTGGAGGTCATTTCAAATTAGCAAATATTTGCTTTTTCATCCAGTCTTTGAGAACATATGCAGAATGTTTTGGGTGATTTTTCAGCAGAAACTCTCATTTTTCGACTACATCTTGCAAATTTTGTTGAAACATGAACAGATACTGTTCCTTACACATAATGCGTACTAACGGACCAACAATATTTTTGAAAAACAACCCCAAACAATTAAGATCCTACCACTGTGATTCACAGTTTGCCGTACATGATGCGCTTAGGCTTAATTTGGGTCTTTGATCCAATACCATGCCCGGCCATCTGATTGAAAGCGATTAATTTAGTCTTGTCAGACCAAATAACCTTCAACTGAAACTTAAAAATATGTTTTTATTGCATTCTGAACGGCCTAACATATCCCAATAGGCAACGGTTCGGGTTTCGTGCGATGCAGCGAAATGCTGCCACACTCGCACATGTATTATGATCAAATTTGCTTTTTTCTTCTATATGATGCCTTTGCGCTCAATTTGGCAATTCTTCGCCTCGCTGTCTATTGATTTGCATTAAAGTTTAATACCTTAAGCGGTTCTGTAATAGTAGCTGCATCGCTACTTGCTGCTAAGTTCACAAGATATCGTACCGTAATATTTTTTAACAGACTTCCTTTGTCCTTGGGAATACTTAGGCTATATTTTTTCTAAGTCTTAACATTTTCAAGTAGCAAATTCCAAAATTGTTTGCCACTTTTCGTGCGGTTCCGCCTTTCCGCAGTAAATCTATTATTTACATTTATGATTAACTATGTTATTTACTGGTGATCACTTCTTCAATAAATTACAATATAGAAAAAAGTCATCTGACTTCCAACTAAGTAAAAGATAACTGTCAAATGCAAAACTGAGAGTGAGTGCAAAACTGTAACATCTGCCTTAATTTACATTTTTGACTGCTGGTTTTTTTATTGTTGTTGTATTGACTTCAAATCGTTATGAGAGAGGGAGTAGGGATGTACCAACAAGAATATACAACAAAAGGATGAAAGTCTTTAGAACTTGGAAATATAGCGGTGGCTGAAATAAAAAGTGTTACACCATGTTACAGTTTTGCTCGTCACTGTATACCATTTTATGTGGAATTATTCAATAAAGTTCGTTTTACACTATACTTTTTGAAACTATTTGGAGTTAATTATTTTTTGTTTCTTAAAAGCAACCCTGCGTGCTTGGAAGGCGAGTGTACCAATAATTTCATCCCTAGCATATTCATCCCCGAGGAAGGCAGTCGCTAAATTCACCGAAGGTTGTTTACTGGTTATATTGTGTACGACACCAAGCCAGCTCAATCTTCTCTATACCAATAGCTTTAAGTTTTTTCAACATTCTAGTCCTGTCAATAGTCTCAAAGGCTCTTTTCAGGTCAATAAACACCGCTAAGACATTCCTCTTGGAGGAAAGGTCCTCCTTCCATTGTGACAGTACAAAGTTCAGTGCAGTCTCACAAGAATGCTTAGCCCTGAACCCTGATTGCTCTTTTATAAGTATATTATTGCACTCAACATAATGTACCAATTGGTTTTTTACAACCGTCTCTAAGATTTTTTCCATATTGGGAAGGGTGTTAATTGGCCTAAACTCCTCAGCTTTTATCGCATTTTTTACTTTTTTCACTGGTACTATTGCCGAAGTTTTCTATTCGTTCGGTACAGTTCCAGATTGCAGACTCTTATTTATTAATACCGCGTAGAAATGGCCCATGTATTCAACTGAGTCTTTAATGACACCCTCCGATAGTAGGTTATTTCCACCAATTTTTCTCTTAAATTTCTTAACAATTCGGATGATATCTTCCGTACTAACTTCTTCAAATTTAAATGTCGTTGGAGATTTTGCCAGCTGGATTGAGTCATCACCAATGTCTTGTATATTACTGTTAATCTCAATAATACTGTCCACAAAGAATTTGTTTAAATGCTCCACGATTTCCCAGCTGCTATCGTATAGCGTGCCCCTTATTAGCACTTCTTTGATTTTTTCTTTGTTGTCTGCATTAGGGATGCACAGCAGAGGTGCACGCAGTCGACGTCGCGGGCAAACTGCGCGCACGCGAGCGTGCTATGCGAGGTGAAGTGAGCTGTACGGAGATGGCATCGTATACATATTAACCACTACACACTTATTTTCAAGTAAAAATGCATGTATGTATGTGTACTTTTACGACAACTGAGCCAGTGTGGCATCAGGCCACCACAACAAGCCAATTTTTCCAAAACAAAAGCGCCAAGTTTTTATTATCATGTTTAATAATTTTTTTGATTCAGTAAAAAGTGTATATACATATCCATTTCCTCACGTTTTTATTAATAAATTAATTTCAATACATTTATAACAACATAAGCAAAACTTATTTAATTTACCCATTCCTCACATTTTATTCAGTAAATGAATTCCATCTTAATGTAGGATATTAGTGTACAGTGTATACATACATACATATGTACCTATGCATTCGGTGTGCTTAAATTAAAAAAGCATAACTAAATACCGCACCAAGCATTGAATTCCAATTATTTTGGCTTTTTGGTTTCCCAAAATCACTAAATTTAGTGCAAAATGCACGACCTTGGCAACAGTTAGCTGAGCACATCAATGCTCAAACAGTGATGCCAGACCAAGTATTGAGTAAATGCGCTATGTATATTTTTCTTTTAAAGCAAAAGTTCTAATTGGCGAGGGTATTGATTTTTGGTTCTTACATAGAACACTGATAAGATTCACAAACTTATCTTAGGACTTAATTAAAATAATCAACATTATTTGTAGACGAATATATGTGTGTTCGTATGAAATAGTAGCTTATTTCGGGAGGCTGGCTTTAGTAAAATGTACCATTTCCTATATTCTTTAAACCACAAGGAATTTTTTTATGAAACTTTATACGAATATTGACTTGCTAGCATCGCCATTAGCATTACCGTCTTTAACGTTTATTTTCCAAGAGTTCTTCAACGACTCGGCGCCAGTGAGTCTTTCGCAATCGTATGCTGCGAATGGTTCATTATACTAAAGCCAAACAAAACAAAAGAATGAAAGTCGTTAGAACTTGGAAATATAGCGGTGGCTGAAATAAAAAGTGTTACACCATGTTACAGTTTTGCTCGTCACTGTATACCATTTTATGTGGAATTATTCAATAAAGTTCGTTTTACACTATACTTTTTGAAACTATTTGGAGTTAATTATTTTTTGTTTCTTAAAAGCAACCCTGCGTGCTTGGAAGGCGAGTGTACCAATAATTTCATCCCTAGCATATTCATCCCCGAGGAAGGCAGTCGCTAAATTCACCGAAGGTTGTTTACTGGTTATATTGTGTACGACACCAAGCCAGCTCAATCTTCTCTATACCAATAGCTTTAAGTTTTTTCAACATTCTAGTCCTGTCAATAGTCTCAAAGGCTCTTTTCAGGTCAATAAACACCGCTAAGACATTCCTCTTGGAGGAAAGGTCCTCCTTCCATTGTGACAGTACAAAGTTCAGTGCAGTCTCACAAGAATGCTTAGCCCTGAACCCTGATTGCTCTTTTATAAGTATATTATTGCACTCAACATAATGTACCAATTGGTTTTTTACAACCGTCTCTAAGATTTTTTCCATATTGGGAAGGGTGTTAATTGGCCTAAACTCCTCAGCTTTTATCGCATTTTTTACTTTTTTCACTGGTACTATTGCCGAAGTTTTCTATTCGTTCGGTACAGTTCCAGATTGCAGACTCTTATTTATTAATACCGCGTAGAAATGGCCCATGTATTCAACTGAGTCTTTAATGACACCCTCCGATAGTAGGTTATTTCCACCAATTTTTCTCTTAAATTTCTTAACAATTCGGATGATATCTTCCGTACTAACTTCTTCAAATTTAAATGTCGTTGGAGATTTTGCCAGCTGGATTGAGTCATCACCAATGTCTTGTATATTACTGTTAATCTCAATAATACTGTCCACAAAGAATTTGTTTAAATGCTCCACGATTTCCCAGCTGCTATCGTATAGCGTGCCCCTTATTAGCACTTCTTTGATTTTTTCTTTGTTGTCTGCATTAGGGATGCACAGCAGAGGTGCACGCAGTCGACGTCGCGGGCAAACTGCGCGCACGCGAGCGTGCTATGCGAGGTGAAGTGAGCTGTACGGAGATGGCATCGTATACATATTAACCACTACACACTTATTTTCAAGTAAAAATGCATGTATGTATGTGTACTTTTACGACAACTGAGCCAGTGTGGCATCAGGCCACCACAACAAGCCAATTTTTCCAAAACAAAAGCGCCAAGTTTTTATTATCATGTTTA
>NW_016166014.1:24862-25583 GCF_001687245.7 Rhagoletis zephyria | reverse complement strand
AAACTTTCAAAAATTAATTTCACACCAGCAACAGCATTGGCTATGGTAACGGCATTGACAATGACTCTGGCAGTGGCTGTGGAAAAGACAAAAGCTACGGAGGCAACAAAAGCAACAATCATTGTTTGTGGCAGTGAAAATTTAAAAATGCACAAATTACTGCGAAACAACATAATAATCGCACAACACAACAATGCAACCTCTTCCTTTCCTGGTAATAGTGCTGCCGTGGCTGTTGCTGCTGCTGCTGCTGGTGGGTGATGTTAATGATGATGACGACGACGTAGAATTTGCACTTAGCAATTGGGTTGATGATGTTGCCGAAATGCACCAAAAAACAGCAGAGAGGTAAACATAAATGGAGATGCTGACGCGAAATACTTAAGAGCTTTGTAAACAACACAAAATAGTGGCATGTATAAAGCTCTGTGGCACTGGTAGCCAAAAGTTTGTTGCAGAACAAAAGTAAGCGAATAATAATAGCGAGGAAAACTTGGAACGCTAATGGGCGAATGACAAAAAAAGATGAGTGGCTGAGTTAGCGGGGTGTAGAAGTGAATAGACGACACAAGACGTAAAACAATAAAAAATCGTACTTTCCATGAAGATGAAGATGAAGATGAAGATGACGATGAAGATGAAGATGAAGATGAAGATGAAGATGAAGATGAAGATGAAGATGAAGATGAAGATGAAGATGAAGATGAAGATGAAGATGAAG
>NW_016166014.1:21229-24721 GCF_001687245.7 Rhagoletis zephyria | reverse complement strand
GAAGATGAAGATGAAGATGAAGATGAAAATGAAGATGAAGATGAAGATGAAGATGAAGACGAAGATGAAGATGAAGATGAGGATGAAGATGAAGATCAAAGTCAAGATGACGAAGAAGATGAAGGTCACCACCGCGGTTTTCCGCGAATAGTGTTACATACACACACTCGGAGTTTTGTGATTGCTTGCCCAGGTTCAAGTTAGGTTTAAGTATGATCTCGTTTACATAAATGATTTTTAAAAAATCTATTATTGTTCAGCCCAGACAGAAGAGTGTCAACTAATGATTATACGAACAACCAACCTCAGTGAAGTTAACTCACTAGAACTAAAAAAAAAACAAAACAATAATTCAGGTATTTAAAAATTCGAATTACAATCATCTCAATTCTTTTTTTATTCTAGCACAATTTCAGAAATGAAAAAGATACTTTAATTATGTTTTGCGCCTAAAGACTACTTAAATCAGTTAAATTTTCATGTCAATACGAATATTTATTAATATCGGTAATTGCACGGATGCATGCACATATGTATGTATTTGTATATGAATAAGGTTTGGTTATTAAAAAAGTCCATGTACATACATACATTTGCATTCATACACGCCTTGATTAAGCTGATTTATTGCGCTTCCCCTTTTGGCTTTTGACATGGCCTCATGCCTTTCAGAGAACTCTGAATGATTGCGCCCTTTAGTCACAAATCCGTAATCTACTCATCATATCCGTCCACAAATCATGCAATCAACCATTAAATGACTAGTTGATAGGTTGAACGGTAAAAAGCTTTGTAAAATATTATGAAAACTTTCATTCATACGTATGTATGTATTTATATACTTTATACTGCAGTCATAGAAAAAGTGTGGATTTATTTATTAAATGAGACGCATTGACGCGTAGAATAAATTGCAAGAATTAAAAGCAAAGTGTTGTAGTTGTAATTTTTTTAACTAGCTAATTACAATAAGTATGCACACATTGTATAATTATGTAAAAGGTTTGTTTGTAAAAACGTTGTTTGTGTAAAGTCTATATTTTTTTGAACCCGCATGGCGTTAAAACGCCCAAAATTTAGCTTCAAACCCCCTAAAAGCTATTTCAAATGTTAGTCAGTTCATCTAAATCCGTTTCTAAGTCTCTAACTTAAAAATATAAAAGCTTATCGCACATCTAAACGCCATTGGTCCTACCTGATCAATGAGTTAGACAAAAGACGAACGGTATAAAAAACTTTGTGGTTTGCTTTGGAGGGATGTGCTCTGGTGAAGCCCTATCAAGCTGTCTTTGTGCGCAACCCTATCAATCTCCAGAGACACTGTTTGCTGGGAAACCCGGAAAACTTTTGTGAGAGGAACTAGCCTTTGGGCTTGCCGTACTATGCTATTAGTATTGGCGGGTGCGGTTGCATTTGCTGTGTAACTTCTTACGTATCTGCTGTCATAAGATTGTTCCTATAGTTCAGAAGCGTCTTATATCCTTAATTGGTCGCACGATCGGTAGAGAATGTAGGTTGTTCGCTCGGATAGAAATTCGCCCTGTCCGGGAAAGAGTGAACAGCTCCGGAAATCGGTAGGTATCAGAAGCACTCCGTCCGTGACCAGGCTTAATAGAGGGGAGGGCAAGGGATGTGGGTAGGCATTTTCACACAGGGCACAGGTTTACCATGATTGAGCTCTTTTATCGAGCATGCATCAAATTTTCCATGTATGAGAATTATTGTGGCACGTAATATATAATAAGGACAAAAAAAATATGAATTTTGAATTTCTTAAAAAAAGTAAAATCTAGAACACCCCATTGTACATATCTATATGCAAATGTATATAACATTAGAGTGTATCAGAAAAAAATTCGCCGTAAAGTATTTTTGGAGGGCAATTTCGAAAAAAAAAACTTTCTTTTTTTTGGCCGAAAGTTGGGATTGCCTTATAAAACTTTTTCGTCATATCTTCGCATTTATAGGCGGATCTTAAGGTACGATGTGTGGAAGTTTTTGTCTTAAAGATTCATTTTTTTGCACTTCAATTCATTGACCTCAAGTACTCCGTTCTAGTACTTACGCAACATATCTCAGTTCTATCACCCTAACATACCACCCTTATGCCTCACTAAAAATTATTAAGTTTTTGCTAAAGAAGTATTTCGATTGTTCCAGCAGAACTATTTAAAAAATATATATCATCAACGGAAATGCAAAAATACGTAAAAAACTCATTGCTGAAATTCAAAAAGTCGTAACTAATAAAAAATTCAATATTCGGGTTTTGATTGATATGATGGATTTCATCGAATTACAACATTAATTAATTAATAACATCATTTAATAAAATAAAATAAAAAATTTTAGTTACGAGTTTTTCCATTTCGGTTACGATGTTGTTACGTCGTTTTGCATTTCAAGTGACGTTATATTATCGCCGAATGTACATATGTATTTAGGTGTCACCGAAAAATATAAAAAGTTGGGGACAAAAAAATGTTTTTCTTTTTTAATTGCCTTTCAAAAAATACTTCAGACTCGATGGTGTACGGCGAACTTTTTTTCATTGCCTGTAAGGTGGTGCGCTCTAATGCACATAGATACATACGTACATGCATAACTACACCGCGTTTATGAGTTTTTCATGTAAAAAAAAAATAAATCAAATAAAACATTCAATACACAAATATTTATTCTGATCCATCAATTGGCAGTGAAATAATTCCGAATAGAAAAAGTCAAAATGAGCTTTTTCAATATTTTTCAGCGATTCACCAGACCATGCTATTGATATGCTCATTGGGATTTGAAATCAGTCAGGCTGAAATAAGCCAGAAAATGTGTAGTGAAATCAAATTAATTAAAGTGTCGAATTGCAATAACATAATTACAGGATTTTTATTTAATCTACACAAATGAGCTGTCATTACTGCATTAACGCTCTGATATGTTTGTATTAATTAAGTGGCTTACTAAAAAGTTAAACTAACAGCTTTTGAAGGATAAATTGTAGTATTAAATATTTTTTTGCTAATAATAATATTTTGATTTAAAATAATTTCAATTGCCACAAAGAGTGAAGCAACACTTTGGCTAATGAAACCGCATTCTCTCTTTTGAAAAATATTACTGTAAAATATAATAAATTACACAACCGCCACTAACTCATATTTAGCTAACTATGTACATATTCTGCTGTCAGTTAGCCAGTATATCAACACAGCAATTTTCCACACTTCCATTTCTGTTTGAACAAAAAAAAAAAAACCGTTGCTGTCGATGGCTGCATTTTTTCTACTTCAACTGCCACTTTGCCAGCAACCGCAGCCGAGTCATTCATTAATTATCAAATTATTAGCAATTACGCATCCAACTAATGGCCAACCAAAGTGCCACGCTTTTGCCAAAGAAGTGAAAATTGCCATCTTTTAATTATCAGCAGACAATGTGGATTGCAACATTGCCAAAGGCATAGCAACAAAATGCAAGCAGAGTCATTCAAAGCAA